>NC_135808.1:8859873-9044873 GCF_964213995.1 Mustelus asterias
TCAGTGCGGTGTGCAGCTCACCAGTGGGACTCTCTGGGATAACCGCTTGGCCACCAGCATGGTGGCCAGTGTGCGCAGACTGGTGGAGGGAAGGGGGGTGGTGGGGATGGGGTGGAGATGGGGGTGGGATCCCAGGGGGTGGGCTCCCTCTGCCCAGAGCATGACGAGATCCTGAAGCTCTTCTGCTGGGACCACCAGCGTGCCATCTGCGTGGTCTGTGCCAAGTCCGAAGCTCACCAGAACCATACCGTCAGACCCATGAAGGAGGCGGCTGAATTCTACAGGGTGAGGAGGAGGGAGGGGGAGGGGGGCGTGGCGGGAGGGGCGGGGGGGGGGGTCATAGGTATATGGGCAAGAGTTGGCACTGTTTGCCCAACCCTGACTGTCCCTTGAACGGTGTGGCTTCATTACAACACTAGTTGCACGTTCTCCCGTGTCTGCATGGGTTTCCTCCAGGTGCTCCGGTTTCCTCCCACAGTCCAAAGATATGCGAGTGAGCTGGATTGGCCATGTTAAATTGACCCTAGTGTTGAGGTAAATATGTGGGGTTATGGGAATAGGAGCTGTGTGGGATTGTGGTCGGTGCAGATTCGATGGGCCGAATGGCCTCCTTCTGCACTGAAGGGATCCTATGATTCTATGGATTTTATGAATCTTACAGTCAGAGCAAGGGTGTAGAAAAAGATCAACTTAATATGAGGTAGGTCCATTCAAAAGGATGAAGTGGAAATGGTCAAAAGCTTCAAGTTTTTAGGTGTCCAGAACAACCTGTCCTGGTCCCCCCATGCCGACACTATAGTTAAGAAAGCCCACCAACGCCTCTACTTTCTCAGAAGACTAAGGAAATTTGGCATGTCAGCGAAGACTCTCACCAATTTTTACAGGTGCACCATAGAAAGCATTCTTTCTGGTTGTATCACAGCTTGGTATGGCTCCTGCTCTGCCCAAGACCGCAAGAAACTTCAAAGGGTGGTGAATGTAGCCCAATCCATCACACAAACCAACCTCCCATCCATTGACTCTGTCTACACTTCCCGCTGCCTCGGCAAAGCAGCCAGCATAATTAAGGATCCCACGCACCCCAGGCATTCTCTCTTCCACCTTCTTCCTTCAGGAAAAAGATACAAAAGTCAGGTCACGTACCAACCGACTCAAGAACAGCTTCTTCCCGAGGGATTCTCTGTCAGAGGGCAGTTTAGAGTGAATCCCGTAGTCTGCAGTCACATAAGGGGGCAGACCGGGTACTGTTGTCAGACTAAGTCTTCCCTGAAGGACATTTTGTGTATCGATGGGTCTTGCTGTTCTATCCGTTATTTTTTCTCTGGAGCGACGGAGGCTGAGGGGAGACCGGATAGAAGTCTATAAAACTATGAGCGTCATAGACAGTCAGAATCTTTTTCCCAGAGTTGAAATGTCTAAGACTCGGGGGCGTGCAAGAAAGTTCAAAGGAGATGTGAGGGGCAGGTTTTTTACACAAAGAGTGGTAGGTATCTGGAATGCGCCGCCAGGGATGGTGGAGGCAGATACGATGGGGGTGTTTCTGGGGCTTTTAGATAAGCACAAGAATATGCCAGGAACAGAGGGATATGGATCAAGGGCAGGCAGAAGGGTTTAGTTTAATTTGACCTCATGTTCAGCACAACATTGTGGGCCGAATGGCCTGTTCCTGTGCTGTTCTGTTCTATGTTCTGTGAGGGTCTCTGCCTCCACTACCCTTTCAGGCAGTGAGTTCCCGATTCCCACCACCCCCTGGGTGCAAGTGTTTTCCCTCACATGGCCTCTGATTCTTTGCCATTCACCCGACGTCAGTGCCCTCGGTCTTGGCACTTTTCCCAGCCCAAACCGTTTCTCCCTCCCTGCTTCAGGGGCTAGATGGCCTACTCCTGCTCGAGGGGCTAGATGGCCTACTCCTGCTCCTATTTCTTATGTTCTTATGTAAACCGTTTCTCCCTCCCTGCTTCGTTTAAGCCCTTCATGCTTTCGCATGTCCGTGTCCAATCTCCTTCTGCTCGAAGGAGAATAGCCACAGTCCGTCCACATAACTGGGATGTTCCTCATCCCTGGAACGGTTCCCAGGAATCTTTTTCTCCAATGGCATCACGTCCTCCTGTTGGGTGACAGTGGATCCATTCAATGGTGATCTCTGTTTCAGGGCAAGCTGCGGGAAGCGATGGTTTCTCGAGAGAAGGAACTGGAAGCGATACGGATTGCAAAGGATGAAGATGTGAAGAGTCTCCAGCAGCTGAAGGTGGGGTGTTTGGATGTTCTGCGGTGATATCTCATCAGAAGAGACAAACTGTTCTAAAAGCAGGTGCCTGTTCGAAGAGTTACGTGAATTTTAGTTACATATCCGCTCCAACTCATCATTAATTCTTCTTTATTTATTCAAATTTATCTATTCAATTTCATTCATTCATTCATTCAGTCAATCGTCCCTCCCTCCATCCTTCCCTCCGTCCCTCGCTCAGTCCCTCTGCACGTCCGTCCCTCTATCCATCCATTAGGCATCGCTGGCTAATCCAGCATTTATTGCCCGCCCCTGGTTGCCCCTTGAGAAGGTGTTGGTGAGCTGCCTTCTTGAACCACTGCACTCCCTGAGGTGTAGGTATATCCACAGTGTTGTTAGGGAGAGTGCTCCAGGATTTTGACCCAGCGACAGTGAAGGAACGCCAATATATTTCCAAGTCAGGATGGTGAGTGGCTTGGAGGGGAACTTGCAGGTGGTGGTGTTCCCATTTATCTGCTGCCCTTGTTCCTCTCGATGGAAGTGATCGTGGGTTTGGAATGTGCTGTCTAAGGATCTTTGGTGAATTGCTGCAGTGCATCTTGTAGATAGTACACACTGCTGCTACTGAGCGTCGGTGTGAAGGGAGTAAATGTTTGTGGATGTGGTGCCAATCAAGCGGGCTGCTTTGTCCTGGATGGTGTCGAGCTTCTTGAGTGTTGTTGGAGCTGCACCCATCCAGGCAAGAGGGGCGTATTGCATCACATTCCTGACTTGTGCCTTGTAGATGATGGACAGGCTTTGGGGAGTCAGGAGGTGAGTTACTCACCACAGGATTCCTAGCCTTTGACCTGCTCTTGTGGCCACAGTATAGCAGACAGTCCAGTTTCGTTTCTTGGCCCTAAGCTCCTTCTAACCTATTATGTTGACCAAGGTTTGCCTTGTTTTAGATCTTCCCAAAACTATGGTCCGAGAAAGGTTTGTGAAGCACCGCCTTATTGTGGCCAATTGTCATCTTTTGTTCATGCAAAGCCCCTTGGGACATTGAGATCAGAGGTGCTATTTCAAGGCAAGCTCTTGTCATTAACAGGAGCGTGTCTGTAGACTGCGGACCAGAATTGAGGCTGAATTTGATGAGATGCTGCAGTTTCTGATCAATGAGAAGGCCACGCTGATAACCAGGCTGGACGAGAAGGAAAAGGCCACAAACAAGACTTCTATCAGGTCTCCCCTCAACCTCCGTCGTTCCAGTGAGAACAAACCAAGTTTCTCCAACCTCTCCTCATAGCTAATGCCCTCCATACCAGGCAACATCCTGGTAAATCTTTTTTGTACCCTCTCTAAAGCCTCCACATCTGCCAGCACTTGGCCCATAACCCTGAATATTATGATGTGCTGATCCAGATACTTTTTAAAGGATGTGAGGCAATCCGCCTCTACCACCATCCCAGGCAATGCATTCCAGACCATTACTATCCTTTGGGTAAAAAAGTGTTTCCTCACATCCCCACGAAACGTCCTGCCCCTCAACACGAGTGGGACATTCAGCCCATTTTTTCTTTCCATTCAAATACAGTAAGATTGCCACTGTGCGGCCACTCCATTTACCCGCCTTAATTACAGAATCGCCTTATACCCTGGATGTTCGACAAGAAGAAGTTCCACATTTCCATTCCCTTTTTTATGGGATGTGTACATCGATGACTGCACCAGCGTTGGTTGCCCATTCCTAATTACCATTGAACTGAGTGGTTTGCTGGACCATTACACAGGACAGTTAATAGTCAAACATATAGCGGTGGGGCTGGTGAAGATGGCAAATTTTCTTCCCTATGAGGTTGCGACAAATGGCTTTGGTTGGGGTGGTATGGTGGCACAGTGGTTAGCACTGCTGCCTCACAGCACCAGGAACCCAGGTTCAATTGCAGCCTTGGGTCACTGTCTGTGCGGAGTCTGCACGTTCTCCCCGTGTCTGCATGGGTTTCCTCCCACAGTCCAAAAGATGTGCTGGTTAGGTGCAATGGCCAGACTAAATTCTCCCTCAGTGCACCCAAACAGGTGCTGGAGTGTGGCGACTGGGGGATTTTCACAGTAACTTCATTGCAGTGTTAATGGAAGCCTACTTGTGACATTAATAAATAAAATAAAAATCTATACTCCAGATTTATTTATGTAATTCTGTGGTGGGATTTGAACCTCTGTCCTGAGATTATTATCCTGGGTTTCTCTGTGTCAGCTCTGGTGACATTACCACCATCTCCCCCCACGTACCAAAGAGGTTCCTGATTTCTCTCCTGAACACAGTCAGAAGTCTTACAGGTTGGAGTCCAACAGGTTTATTTGGGAGCAAAAGCCACCAATGACAGAGAGACAAAAGAAGATACAAATGACAGAGCTCTCATTCCGAAGATGATTCCCACTTATTCTGGACATGGCCCATGTCATCTATCGCCACCTGCCGCCTCTAGAGCAACATTACAGGCAGGAAGGTCACCGGGTTCCTGCAGTTCAGAGCTCATTCGACCCAGTAACTTCCTCTCTACAATTGAGCTTCTATTTGTCTTTCCTCCCCTTCCTTCTTTCCCCCAGCCCTGAGGGGTCCTTGCTGATCTTTCAATTCTCAGTTCCCATACAGGGTTTATACCCGGAATGTTAACCTGGCTTCTCTCTTACCCGTGACTGAGTCTCACACTCATCAATTTACAGCTGGCAGGAGGCAGGGAGACGGTGTGAAATTATGCGATGGATCTGTTAGAGAACTTTAACCCCGCAGCGGGGACCGAGGTTATCCCATCGCCATTCAGTTCCGGGACTGAAGATGGGAAAGATTCTCTCAGTGAAAGTGTGGGTGAAAGTGTGGAGATGGGACATGTTGTCCGCATTGTAAAATGACACCTGTCCACCCTCATAGTCCAGGAAAACCCCGATCTTCCGGGGATTCACACTCGGGGTGAGGGGGGTCAGTGAGGGGGAGGTGAGGGCAAAATAAACTCTTCCGGGAAACAGCTCCACAATCCAGAATCCGGACTCAGGGCTCAGGGAGATTCTCTCTTTCCTCTTCACAGACTCTCGGGCCACTCCCAGACCCCGCTCTGTCTCCCCCACCTCCACCTCCCAGTCATGTCTCCCTGATGTGAATCCCTCTGATCCCAGGACACAGAACCAGAGATCAAAGCGCTCGGGGTGTCAGGGAGCGGCTGCCGTCTGTCTCCGTCTCTCGCACTGGTCCGGTCCTCAGACAGAATGAGCTAGGGATTCACTGTGTTCGGATCCAGAGTCAGAGAGGCTGGAGCTGGGGGAAAGTTACAATAACACAGTCAGTGATTTAATTTCTTGCTGTGATTTATTCAAAATCTTTTTCCTTTTTTAACATGCTCACTCGGGTTCTGAATTGCTGCCACTCGAGGGTTCAAACACAAGAGATCCGGATTTACACCCGAGATTCACTGGAAATAGGAACAGGGTGAGGTGGATTGATGTTAATCACAGAGTGAGGAAGGAAGAGTTCAGTGTGGAGTGAGCGTGAGAGAGCACAAGAGGAGAGTGGAAAGTTTAGGAGAGGTGGTGGAGAGAGAGAGTGAGACAGAAGGAGGAGGCTGCCATTTCTCTGGAGATTGTTTTGTGTTTGTAATGTCCCTGGGTCAGTCATCCAGAGGCCCAGGCTAATGTTCTGGGGTCAAAAAACAAAGAACAAAGAAAATTACAGCTGCCCGACTGAACTAAAACCCCTCCATTCCCATCCAATATTAATATAATATAATATTCATGGGTTGAACGCCCCACCACAATGCTGTTTGAATTTAATCGTAATGAATATATTTACAATATAAAGCTAGTCTCGGAACATAGGAACGAGGAGCAGAATTAGGCCATTCAGCCCTTCGAGCCTGCTCCGCCATTCCATCAGATTATGGCTGATCCCTCCCTGGTCTCAAATCCACCTCCCCACCTGTTCCCATTTTAATAAATGCATTATTTTATCAGAAATGTGAAACCATTCAATGTTTCAGACTCCACCGCGGTAAGGGGCAGCGAGTTCCACAAATTCACCACCGTCTGCAAAAATTTAGTTCCTCCTCATCATAGCTTTAAATCGACCACCCCTCAACCTATACCTGTGACTTCTTGTCCGTGATTGCCTTGACCAATCAGGCAAATATGGAACTGAGTAAGAAGAGTCTCAGTGAACAGGGAATTGAGTAGAGATGTTGCAGGATTGTGTTATTGACCATGTCAATGGCTGGAGTGAGATTGGGGAGCAGGAGGAGAGACAATGTTCAAGATTCACTGTCAATGGGAGGGACATTTCTAAACTTTGTTTCATTCCGGGTCTCTGCTTCTGCTGAAAACATGGTTAGGTTCGACGACCGGAACTCGACCACCTCACCCACCATGGAATCGGAGCGGGCGGGGGTCCAACAACTCTCCGTTGACCTCGGGCGGGAATTTCCGGTCTCGTCCGACCAAGCTTGGAAAATCCCACCCGATGTTTCAGTTGTGGGAATACGGAGATGGATTTCAGGGATTAGGAAAGCTCCTAAGGGTGAGTACTTTTAGGAAGGTTTTTATGAAAGTGGATATGTAAAGGAATTAGACATAGCATGAGGAGAGTGAACCATGGACAATGTGAGGCAGATGGAACACAGGAAAGAAAGCTGTTAGAGAACAGTTCAGTGGGATGGGCAGTGGGAGAGGAGTCAATGGAAGAGGAGGGGGTTCCAATAAAGAAACAGTGTCACTGAATAAAACAGAAGCTCATGTGGAATTTACAGCAAACCCCAAGACAGATGGAGTTCATCTCGGGAGAGAGGTTCTGTCCAGAAGCTACACGGTATCAGAGTAAAACTCAGAGGGCAGCACTGCAGTGACATATTTTAAAATGTTTCCCTCAATTTACAGAGATTGAGTGAAAGACCAGAGACACCAAAATGAAGGAAAACTGGGGGTGAAATTGGAATTTCGGGGAGATGCAAACTCAGTGAAATTGCAGTTTCCCATTGTTCGATAACTTGTCAGATATTCTGTCCAAGGAGGTGAATGTTGTGCAGGGCGCAGAGAAGTGACTGATTCGCTGGCTATTATGCATTTGTCAGTTGATGGACAGAGGAGGAAAAGTCTCACCAACTTTACAGCAATATCCAAGTTCTGTATCACCAAATAGCTGTAAATAACTGAAACCAGATCAGAGAAAGTGGCTGAGAGTCTCGATTGAAGTGAGTGACAACGGTTGACCTGGCAAACATTTATCTCTCAAACAACATCACAGGAATAAATGATTTAGTCATTATCACATTGTGCAGAGACTGAGTGATCCCCACAGTACAACAATGAATATGATGAGTTTTGGTGAGTTGTCCACGGATAACAGCACGGGAGAATAAAAGGCAGGATGTATAAATATAGTTCTTTGTTTTTGTTGTCTCTTCTACCAGTTTATATTCAGAATGCGAATGAGTTATCCTGCTTGCAGCTGATCACCCCTCACCTTTCCAGACACATTCACAGCACTGTATTTCGCCCCCCGCCCCCCGCGCCCCCCGCGCCCCCTTTGTAATCCCAGTTTGATACAACACAGAAAGAGGTTATTCGGCCCATCCAATCTGTGAATCTTCAGAGACAGTCCCCACTTCTTGGGCCGTTTTTAATGGGGAATTCTTTCCTGCAGCACTGTGATTCCGTCAGCAGGTGGCAGCGGTGCGCTTTGTAACAATGAAAGACTTGAGATCCCACACAGTCTGAATCCATCCCAGAAACTTATTGCACCCGCAATGAATCACTCACAAGGACAGGAGCAGCCGTCAAGTAGAGAGTTTGTCACAAATGACAGAAACTTCCCAGATTTTTATTGGGTGGAAATGATTGTCAGTAAATTCCACTGGGCTCCGCACCTTGTCACCCTGGAAAGTTACAGTGTTCCCAATATCTATCCCCAGAGAGAATTCACATTTCCCGACACTTTAATATATAAAATTGCTGCATGATTTCACTCCTGAATGTCTCCGGTCAGGTTTTAACGATGAAAACAGAACTCCCCCCAGAGCTGATGATGGGTGAGAGAATTTCCCAAAATCGAAGAGAATTCCATCCGGCGGGAGGATTGTCGCCAATGACACAAACTTCCCAGATTTGCCATGTGTTGAAATGAATGTTAGTAAATTCCGCTGGGCTGTGTAAGGGGTGTCCATGTCCCCCAGGACAGATTGTTTTTCCTGTTCTCCACACAGGAGCTGTTTAACACCCAGGCAGTAACAATAAAACCCAATGTTCAACACTGTCAGATATATGAAACATTTTACACCAGAATCACAGACAATATCTCTGCAATAAAACAAGACATTCATTTCCAATCCACATTGATCTCTCTACCTCCACCTGCCATTTTCCCAACTTTACAAAAATGACTGTTAATGAATCTGATCCACCGAAAAACTTCACAGCCTGTGGTTTTTCTTGCTGGAATAGCGCGAGTGTTGGGGGGAACTCTTCAAATTCAATCCCAATAGGATGTCGTTTTACCCCCTCTCATTTCCCATTGGTCTGTCCCACAGTCCTGCCCCCACACCCTGTGATGTGCTTCCTCTTTATCAGGGACTGGGAGGGCAGCACTGTCAATGTTTCAACTCTACCTCAACCACTCCATGTGACAGCGAGTTCCACATTCTCCCCACTCTGTGTGGGAAGAAACTCCGCCCAATATTGGAGGAGAGATTCCACTTCAAATGTTCCCTCATCAGTTAAAAGCAAATTACTGCGGATGCTGGAATCTGACGAAGAGACATCCAGACTCGAAACGTGAGCTCTGTTCTCTCTCCACGGATGCTGTCAGACCGGCTGAGATTTTCCAGCATTTTCTGCTTTTGCTCCGTCATCAGTTGATGTTTCTTTGGGCCAGGGTCCCCGGGATTCATAAACATTTATAAAACCGCAAGTTTTTCTTTCCAGAAAATAAACCAAACTTCACAGATCGAACCCTCTAAATATCTTCTCGACACCTGCTGTGTAAAATATCTCCTTGACATTTATAGTCCTTGATGTTTTAATGTGAGCGGCTGCCGTGATGAACACAATTCAGTTTCTGGATCTGGATCTCACACCGAGTTTCACCAGAGTGGTTTTAATCGGCAGTGGGTTCAGGCTGGAGAAAAATTCAATGGAATCTCGATCCCGCCCATCTCCACCTCTTTTCCACATTCTATCTCTCCGGCTCTTTCTCTCTCTTTCCATTGTCAACATCCCCAGGAGCCCAACCCGCCCCCGACAGAGTTCAATGATTTCCCTCCGTTATCCTTTAGTCCGCACCAGTTTTTATCTCCAGTGTGAAAGTGGCGGGGACATGGCCCACTCTGTAATAATAATTCCCTGAGTATTGCAGTGGACTTCATCGGCAAATAGCTGAACTGAGGATGTGCGGCAGTAACATCGAAACTGAAAGCGGTTTGAATCAGGAAGTGCTGAGAGTGAACATGGCTTCCAGACAGCTGGTCCAGAGTTTGACCGAGGAGACAATTTGTCCCATTTGTCTCGATTTCTTCACTGATCCGGTAACACTGGATTGTGGACACAACTTCTGCCGCTCCTGTATCACCCAGTGTTGGGAAAAGAAGGAGATAAACCCCTGCCCGGAATGTCGAGAGGAGTTTCCGGAAAGAAACCTCAGGATAAATCGGGCCTTAGCGAATCTGGCCGAGAAAACTCGACAATTAAATCTGAATCCGAAAGAGAAGGAAAGTAAACTTCACTGTGAGGAACATCAGGAAGAACTGAAGCTGTTTTGTGAAACTGACCAGAAATTGATCTGTTACACTTGTGTGGTTTCGCGGGAACACAAATCTCATAATTTCATGCCCATTAAAGAAGCTGTTGAAATCTACAAGGTAAAAGGGAAATATTATTTACCTGATAGTTTTATCACATTTTCAACATCCAGCACTTCCATTCTGTGATTTTCTCTCCCAATCCCAGGACCAGCTGAAATCTTCCTTAGATTCTCTCACAGAGAAGAAATCGGCGGTTCGAGAAACGGAACAGAAACAGAAAGGGAAGATTTCTGAAGTTAGGGTAAGGTCTCCCTGCGCTGATTTTCTGGGATCTCGGTTAGTTTTGTTCCCTTTATCGCGGGACATTAATTATGTTTCACATTTCATTGGGTAGGAACAGTCGAGCAGTCTGCAGACCCACATCACAGCCGAGTTCACTAAAATGCGCCAGATTCTCACTGAGAAAGAGCAGCGTTTACTCAGAGATCTCAGGGAAGAAGAGAAGAGGATTCTCGAATCAATGGAGAAAAACCTTCGAGAGATTCAGGAGAATTTAAATTCTATTGAGGAGAAACTCTCAAAGTTGCAGAAACAGATGGAGCGAAAAGACGAGCTGATATTTCTGAAGGTGAGGGAATATATTGCGGCTCAGTTCAGGGAAACTTCACACAGTCACTAAATAACTGATGGTAACTGTGAATTAATATAGAATTTACTGAAAAATACTAACCGAATTAAACAGAATTGTGTGTCCCTTCCCGAACCGTTTTCCTGTCGTCTCGGATCTAACGGCTCCCACACTGTGCAGATTCCTGGGAATACCTGGAACCTCCTGAGAATGAGTTTTCTTGACCTTCACACTTGCTTTGTGATTATTTCCGTGTTTCCCGAGTTTAATTTACTCCTGGAACTCCCATCGTAATCCAGTTCCAGTTCCATGTTGTGAGTGTGTGGGTGTGTCTGGTCCGGTGTGTGAGAGTCACTGTGTCTGTGAGCGGGACTGATGTTCAATTCCAGTTTATTTGACTCTCCACAATCTTCCTTCCAAAGTGCATCACTTTACATTTCCGTGTGAAATCTCATCTGCTCTGAGTCTGCTCATTTCACCAGCCTGTCTAACTGCTCCTGAAATCTGTTACTGTCACCCTCACTGTTCCTGATTCATTTCTTTCAGGAGGAAGCTTGTCGGAAGAGAAGGTAGGACATGTTCTTTACTGAAACTCTGCTGGATGGTAAAATAACTCGGTATAGTGTTATTATGGTTTATTTATTGGTTGTTGTCACAACTTTAAATGGTTGGTCATTAGTTACAAAGACATCACACACTGCAGGAAATGATAAGCTCCGCGTATACACACTGATGAGAGCTTTATGATAACTCGCTTTATTACAGTGATTTTACATCACTGTTCTACGATATTGTAATAAATAACCGGGAAGTGTAAATAATATAATCTGGTTCCCAGGCCGGAAGTGATCACTTGCCCAATGTTGGCTGTTAGTGTCTGTGACCTTCCCACTGACCCTGAGAGAGCCGCACGGTCCATGTTTCCAAGGAGTGGGTCACCCATGTCCCTGTATGGAGCCTGACCAACCCGAGAAAGTCTCACGTTAAAGGGGGGAACGGATTCTAAGTTTATACTAAATACAAACTGGCTCTGTGTCGTTAACAACCACAACAGTAAAGACTTGTATTTGTTCAGAACCTTTATCCTCAGGAGTTTCACAGGAGCGTTACAAAAGTAAATTGACACACAGCCAAATAAGGAAATATTAATATTAATATTAAATATTAATCTGGTTGACGGAGGTGGATTTCAGAGAGCGTCTTAAAGGAAGAAAGAGGAATAGAAAGATAGAGAGGATCAGGGTGAGAATTCCAGAGCTCAGGACCTCGGCAGCTGAAGGTCCAGCTCCCAATGGGGGAGTGACTAAAATCAGAGATGTCCAAGGTGCCGGAAGTCGAGGAGAGCAGGATTCTGGGAGAGTTGTGGGCCCAGGGATTGCAGAATTGGATATTCAGCTTTGGGATGTTTTCAGCCTTTGTCTTTGTTCTACAAACTTTGTTTATAATACAGCAAGTGGACAGGCTAAATGTTAATCACTTCCTGCAGTGTGTGATGTCTGTTATCAGGTTTTGAATCTTTTTCAAGACATGGCTGTTTCCATTCTCTGCCCTTGAATTTAAAAGTTATTTCTTTCTCAGTTCGAGAAACAAGATTAACATTTCACTTTGCACATTTTCTCAGTCATCAAAAATGTGAAAACTTGACCATTTAAGTAAGTTCTAAAATCTTCTAACAAAGACAAATTCAAAGCATCATTTTTACCATTTACAGGATTAGTGATGGGGATCGCACACTCTCAGTATCTGCTGTCACCCTGTCTATCGGAAAGTACAAAGACCTTTTGCAGTACAGAGCATGGAGAGAAATGATAAACTTCATTAACCCTGGTAAATCTCTCATATAAATTTTCCTGATTATAAATCCAGTTGTAAATATATTGAATGGGCTCCAAAGATGCAAATTAAATACTCACATTTCCAGTTGTTAATACCTGGAGTCTCCCCATTCTCATATTTCTCTTTCTGTGGGTTCCTCTGGGTAAGTGTCTGAAGCCATCAGCACTGTGTGTCAAAGCAGTGAAGGGATCTGTATAACCAGAGGAATAGAGCACCAATCTCAGGATGTGAAATGGAATTGCTCCAGGAGACTGGACTGGTCTCGTCTGTCATTCTGGGAAACATTTTTTCATCATTGTTTATCAGGAAGACACACAGACATTAGAGAGCAAGTATTAAACGACAGATAATTTGTTTGGTGGAATTGGACATCTTAACCAAGAACAGGGAACGCAGAAACTGCGAGTCTGCACTGGATAAGGGAGGGAATGTGGTGATCTTATTGAAATGTTCAAGGTTCGGAATAAAAGGGAGGTTATAAACATCCACAGGTTTAACACAGTCACAGAGTCTAGATCAAAGTAGGTATAGCTTTAAATCTAGAATAGGGAGGGTGACAAGGCAGTTTGGATTGAGGTTGAGTTTTTGAGTGACTCCATTGAGGTAGTGAGCCAGTGAACCCACTGCTCACTCTGTGAATTTGATCAGAGGCCCAATCCATTCTGAGGGCTGATCTTCAGAACAATATCATTGTCCAGTATCCCACTGGTTTGCAGTGTGGGGAAATGTTCTGTCGTTCCTGAGGAGGGAACAGAGGACAATAAATCCTCATGAATATACAGCGGGGGTGAGAGAGAGAAAGGAGCAGCAAGCAACAGTAAGAAAAATAACTCACCTCCTGGTCACAGAGAAATCATCAAAAGCTCCCTTCATTCCTGCAGTGTGAGCCTAAACACTTCAGAAGCAGTGGAATCATTTTGAAGAACAGTCACTGTTCGAGTGTAGAAAATGAGAAAACCAATTTCCAAACAACAAGATCACAGGAACAGCATTGTGATGATGATGAAGTTTTCTGTTTTGATGATGTCGTTTCTGGTATAAATATTTAGCAGGAAACAGAACAAATAAACTCCTTACATCATTTCCAATGGGGTTTCCAGTGGTCCCTTTAAGACCATTGTATAGATTGTTCCTCTGGGTGGGACATCACCATCCAATGGAAGATCAAGATTGTACTGAGTCTCCAGTTATATCAAATGTCTCCAGCTTGTACAGAGACTGTGACTTCTCCTTATGTTTAGTGTGGGAACACTGGATAGCTATTTTGCTGCTGCTACATTATTGTGGGGGTTTGATCTCTGCCATTCTTTACATTCTGATCAGTCACCTGACCTGCCATTCATCTTTGCTCAGTTCTATGCTTTTTCCATGAATTTGAGTCTTTCCTTAACTTCTTTAATGAACCACAGATCATGGGTCCTCCCATTGGGGATTTTCTTTACAGCAGGAATATATTTGTTCTGAATATTCTGCAATATCGTCTTAAATATCTGCCATTGCTTCTCTATCGATATATCCCCAAGCCTGGGGACCCAGTTCACTACAACTAGCTTAGCTTTCATGACCAGATAGTTGCTCCTATTTAAGTTTAAAATACCGAACTCAGACCCTCTCTTTTCTCTTTCAAACTGGATTTCAAATTCAATCATATTGTCGTTGCTGCTACCTCGTGCGGCCTTCACTCTGAATTCACTCATTATTCCTGTCACGTCCTGCCAAGTCGAATATGACCTACTCCCTGGTTAGTTCCAGAATGTTCTGCTATGAGAAACTTTCTTGAAAGAATTCTGTGAACTCCCCATCCAGGGAACTACAGCCTGATTTTTCCAGTTTATATTTAGATTAAAATCACCCATGATTATTACTGTCTCTTTATCTGTGACCCACATTGCAGCTATTGTTGTGAGGATTGTAGGCCACTCCCACTATTGACTTTTTTCCCCTCCTCTTCGTCATCTCCAAACCAATTTTATATCCAGATCTCCTGAACCAAGGTCATCTCCAGCTATTGCACCAATGAGGTCCTTGATAAACAGTGCTACCCCTCCACCTTTACCGAACTTTCGATCCTTCTTGAATGTCATGAAATGTTATCCTTTCCTCCTGCACCAATGCCTCTGTAAAGTTATCAGATCATATTCATTTACTTCAATGTGTGTTATCAATTTGATAACTTTGTTATGAATGTTGTGTGCATTCAGATACAGAGTCTTTAGTTTTATCATTTTATTATCTTTGTACCATCTACTCTTTATTACTGGTGTACTCTTAGGTTTTATCTCGTTGTCCATTCCTGCTATTCTATGATTGTCATTTCCCATATTATTATGATGGTTTCTTGCCTAGAATCTATCCCTGGATTTGCCACACAAACGCAAGGTGGATTCTTCACCCTCCGAGTTTAGTTTAAAGCTCTCTGTACTTCCCCAGTTATGCAATTTGCTAGAACACTCATTCCAGCAGTTCAGGTGTAGGCCGTCCCAACAATCAGGCAGCATGGGGGGGGCGGGGGGGGGGCAAGTTAGCACTGCTGCTTCACAGCACTCGGGACCTGGGTTCGATTCCCGGCTTGGGTCACTGTCTGTGTGGAGTTTGCACGTTCTCCGTGTTAGCGTGGGTTTCCTCCGGGTGCTCTGGTTTCCTCCCACATTCTGAAAGATGTGCTGGTTAGGTGCATTGACCTGAACAGGTGCCACACTGTGGCAACTCGGGGAATTTCACAATAACTTCATTGCAGTGTTCATGCAAGCCTTACTTGTGACTAATAAATAAACTTTAACTTGACTACCATCCGGTGGCTCTAATATCCATCATTATGAAATGCTTTGAAAGGTTAGTCATAGCATGAATCAATTCCAGCCTCCCAGATTGCCTTGATCCACGACAGTTCGCCTATCACCTCAAAAAGTCCACAGCAGACGCCATCTCCCTGGCCCTACACTCAAACCTGGATCACCTAGATAACAAAGACACCTATGTCAGACTCCAATTTATTGACTTCAACACCATTATTCCCACAAAGCTCATCTCCAAACTCCGTGGCCTATGGCTTGGCTCCTCCCTCTGCGACTGGATCCTAGACTTCCTTTTGTGCAGTAAGGATAGGTAACGACATCTCCTCAATGATCATCCTCAACTCCAGTGCTCCACAAGGCTGTGTTCTCAGTTCCCTACGATACTCCTTATACACCTACGACCACGTGGCCAAATTCCCCTCCAGCTCGATATTCAAGTTTGCTGATGACTCCACCATAGTGGGTCAAATCTCAAACAACAATGAGAGGGGCTACAGGAAAGAGATAGAGAATCTGGTAAAATGGTGTGACGACAATAATCTCCCTCAATGTCGGTATAATGAATGAGAGTCATCGACTTCAGGAAACGTATTAGAGGACATGCCCCTGTCTACAAAAACAGTGAGGAAGTGGAAATAGTCGAGAGCTTCAGGTTTCAAGGCGTTCAGATCATCAACAACCTGCCGTGGTCCCTCCATGCCAATGCTATAGTTAAGAAAGTCCACCAATGCCTCTATTTTCTCAGGAGGCTGAGGAAATTCAGCATGACCAGCATGACTCTCACCAACCTTTACAGATGCACCATAGAAAGCATTCTTTCTGGTTGTATCACAGCTTGGTATGGCTCCTGCTCTGCCCAAGAGTGCAAGAAACTGCAAAGGGTTGTGAATGTAGCCTAATCCATCACGCCAACCAGCCCCCCATCCATTTGACTCTGTCTACACTTCCCGCTGCCTCAGGAAAAGCAGCCAGCACAACTAAGGACCCCGTGCACCCTGGACATCCTCTCTTCCACCTTCTTCCATCGGGAAAAAGATACAAAAGTCTGAGAACACGTACCAACCAACTCAAGAACAGCTTCTACCCTGCTGCCATCAGACTTTTGATTGGTGCTTTCATATATTAAGCTGAGCTTTCTCTTCACCCTGTCTGTAACTGTAACACTATATTCTGCATCCTATCCTTTCCTTCTCTCATATGTACTCTATGAACAGTACGTTTTATCTGTCTAGCCTGCAAGAAACAATATTTTTCACAGCATAAATGTGACAATAATAAATCAAATCAAAACAACCCCACTATCCCCAATACTGGTGCCAATGCCCATGATCCAGAGCCCATTTCTCTCACAGCAGCCTTTGAGCATTCATCTTTGTCATCTCACTTTCCCTCTGCCAGTTTGCATGTAGCTCAGGTAATGATCCAGAGATTATTAACTTTGAGGTTCTGCTTCTTAATTGTTACCGAGCCTCTCATGGTGACTTTGCCCTTTACAGACATCCCAAATATCCCTGCTTCCGTGACCACTTCCCTCCAACCTCAGTGTCCCCACCCAGCCCACAATATCACCCTGATTGAACATTAGTGGAGTGGACCAGGACAGTTTTCTTTGCTTGTCCTGTCTATGTCTTTGGTACCTACACGGACCATGCCAACTGGATCCTCCCACATACAATGAAAATTCCTCTTCAGCTCTGAGCACATGCTCTGGTACTGGTCAAGCAACACAGCTGTCTGGGCTCTCGCTTTTGCTGCAGAGAACAATGTCTGTGCCCTGCACTATAGTGTCCCGTACTGCCACCACATTCCTGTTTGCTATCCTCCACTTGGTAGGCTTCCTGTATCATGGTGCCATGGTTAGACTGCTCATTCACTTTGCAGCCTTTGCTTTCATCCACACAGATTGTAAGCACCTCAAATCTTTTCAACAACTGCAAAGTCTGAGGCTCCTCCATTAATCTCTGCTCAGTCCCTTTACCTGTCTCACTCTCGGTCACATCCTCCTGTCACTCACTGCTGACCAACATAGAAAAGATTTGCCAGGATGTTGCCTGGTATGGAGGGCATTCGATATGATGAGAGGTTGGAGAAGAGGTGTGACCATATTCCGGAACAAATTGTCCAGGTATTTCTCCCATTCCCTTACATTGTGCAGTGTCTGCAGTTCAGCCTCTAACTCACTAATTCTGATCTGGAAGTCCTCCAGCTGCTGACACTTTCTGCAGATGTGTTTGTCATGGAACACCTGGACATCCAAAATCACACATTCCTCAGCTGCAACATAACACCTGTCTTGCATTGTTCCTCATGTTATATAGTTAAATTTAATTAAATTACTCATTTAATTATCTTCGAATAATTCCAATGATAACCACATTTCTTTCCCCTGTGCATTTCATTCCCACATGAACCTAATTCGCTGCTCACTCAGTCTCCATCCCAGTGCAGCGCAGTCACCTGTCTCATGCACCTGTTACTGGCCATGCATTTTGAAAGGTGGGTCTTATTTATAGACCCTCTGATGAGTCGCTTGCTCGTTTTACTTCCTGCTGCACTGATTAACACTCATGAACCAACTGCTTTCAGGTGATTGACAGATAACTGCCACTCCAGATAGTTCTCCAGTTAACATAGAAACTCGAAGCAGGAGTAGGCCATTTGGGCCTTCGAACATGCTCTGCTTTTTATTTTGATCATGGCTGATCATCAAATTCAATATCCTGATCTCCCCCCTTCTTCCCATATCCCTTGATCCATTAGCCCCAAGAGCTATATCTAATTTCTTTTTGAAATCACACAACATTGTGACCTCAACGACATTCAGTGGTAGTGAATTCCACAGATTCACCACCCTTTGAGTGAAGAAATTTCTCCTCACCTCAGTTCTAAAAGGTTTACCCCTTATCCTCAAACTATGACCCCTCGTTCCGGACTCCACCACAATTGGGAACATTCTTTATGAATCTACCCTGTCTAACCCTGTTTGAATTTTATAAGTTTCTATGAGATCCCCTCTCACCCTTCTAAACTCCAGTGGATATAACCCTAACCGACTTAGTCTCTCCTCATATGACAGGCCTGTCATTGCAGGAATCAGCCTGGCAAACCTTCGCTGTACTCCCTCTATAGCAAGGACATCCTTCCTCAGATAAGGACACCAAAACTGCATACAATATTCCAGGTGTGGCCTCACCAATGCCCGAAACAATTGCAGCAAAACATCCCTATTCCGATACTCAAATCCTCTTGCGATGAAGGTCAACATATCAAAGAACAAAGAAAATAACAGGAACAGGCCCATTGGCACTCCAAGGCTGCATCGACCATGCTGCCCGACTGAACTAAAACCCCCTACCCTTCCGGGGACCATATCCCTCCATTCCCACCCTATTCATGTATTTGTCAAGACGCCCCTTAAAAGCCACTATCGTATCTCCTTCCACCTCTCCCGGCAGAGAGTTCCAGGCACCTATCAACCTCTGTGTACAAAAACTTGCCTCGTACGTCTCCTATAAACCTTGTCCCTCGCACCTTCAACTTATGCCCCCTCGTAATTGACTCTTCCACCCTGGGAAAAAGCTTCTGACTATCCACTCTGTCTATGCCCCTGATAATCTATCAGTTCGCCCCTCAACCTCCGTCGTTCCAGTGAGAACAAACCAAGTTTCTCCAACCTCTCATCATATCAAATGCCCTCCATACCAGGCAACATCCTGGCAAATCTTTTCTGTACCCTCTCCAAAGTCTCCACATCCTTCTGGTAGTGTGGCGACCAGAATTGAACACTACATTCCAAGTGCGGCCTAACTAAGGTTCAATAAAGCTGCAACATGACTTGCCAATTTTTAAACTCAATGCCCCGGCCGATGAAGGCAAGCATGCTGTATGCCTGCTTGACTACCTTCTCCACCTGCGTTGCCACTTTGAGTGACCTGTGTATCTGTACACCCAGATCCCTCTGCCTATCAATACTCTTAAGGGTTCTGCCATTTACTGTATATTTCCTATCTGTATTAGACCTTCCAAAATGCATTACCTCATATTTGTCTGGATTAAACTCCATCTGCCATCTCTCCACCCAAGTCTCCAACCGATCTATAGCCTGCTGTATCCTCTGATGGTCCTCACCACTATCTGCAAATCCACCCACCTTTGTGTCGTCCACAAACTCACTAATCAAACCAGTTACATTTGGCTTCTTTACTGCCTGCTGTACCTGCACGCTTACATTCAGCAACTAATGTACGAGGAGACCAAGTTCTCACTGAGTATCCGCCTCTCTCAATTTACACTCACTCAAGTAATAATCTGTCTTCCTATTATTGCTACCAAAGTGGATGGCACGGTAGCACAGTGATTAATACTGCTGCTTCACAGCTCCAGGGACCTGGGTTCGATTCCCGGCTTGGGTCACTGTCTGTGTGGAGTTTGCACATTCTCCTCGTGTCTGCGTGGGTTTTCTCTGGGTGCTCCGGTTTCCTCCCACAGTCCAAAGATGTGCGGGTTAGGTTGATTGGCCATGCGAAAATTGCCTCTCGGTGTCCTGAGATGCGTAGGTTTGAGGGGTTAGCGGGTAAATATGTCGGGATATGGGTGTCGGGCCTGGGTGGGATTGTGGTCGGTGCAGACTCGTTGGGCCAAATGGCCTCTTTCTGCATTGTAGGGTTTCGATTATTTTATGGATAACTGCACATTTATCCACATTATACTGCATCTGCCATGCATATGCCCACACACTCAGCCTGTCCAAATCACGCTGAAGCATTTCTGCATCCTCCTCACAGCTGGGCCTACATTCATTTTTGTGAATCTTTTTCTCTTCACATACCGATAGAAACTTTTACAGTTAGTTTTTATATTCCCCGTTAGTTTACTCCCCTACTCTATTTTACCCTTCTTAATCAATCCCTTGGTCCTCCTGTGCTGAATTTTAAACTGCTCCCAATCCTCAGGCCTATTGCTTTTTCTTGTCAATTTGTATGCATCTTCCTTGCGTCTGATATATCTCTAATTTTCCTTGTAAGCCATGGTTTGGGCACAATTCCCTTACCATGTCTTGCACCAAACAGGAATAAACAACTTCTGGAGTTCACCTATTTGTTCTTTAAATGCCTGCCATTGCCTGTCCACTGTCGTTCCTTTCAGTAATGTTCCCAGTCCATCATAGCCAATTCATCCCTCATACCATCATGGACACCTTTATTGAGATTCAGAACCCTGGTCTCAGAATCAACTCCATCACTCTCCACCTTGACAAAGAATTCGACCATATTATGGTCACTCGTCCTCAAGGGTTCTCTCAGAACTAGATTGCCAACTAATCCTTTCTCATTGCACAACACCCAGTCCAAGATAGCTTGTTCCCTTGTTGGTTCTACAAGTTATAAGCCAGTTGTACAAGCCAGTATACCTTATTGAAGGTTGGTATCACATCCTATTTTGATTCTTAATCTATAGTTAAAAATGAAAAGGTGTTACCAGAACTTACCATGTGAATTTAATTTGCTACTCTCACACAGTTGCCGTCTCCATGAGACCACTGGAAATAGGAACAGGAGTAGGCCATTCAGCCTCTCAAGCTTGCTCTGCCGTTCAATATGATCCTGGCTGAGCCGACATTCCTCACGTCCACTTTCCTGCCCTTTCCCCAAAGCCCTTGTTTCGATTCCTGATCAAGAATCCATCTATCTCAGCCTTATATATACACAAGGACTCTGTCCCCACAGCTCCCTGTGGCAAGGTGTTCCAAAGACTCACACCCTCAACTCCACTTTCCCACCTTAACGCCATAACCCTTGCTTCCTTCTCTGATTAATAATCTGTCTATCTCAGCCTTGAACATGCTGTTCGACTCAGAATCTACAACTCTCTGCAGTTAAGAATTCAGATATTCATTACCCTCTGAGAAAAGAAATTCCTCTTCATCTTAGTCTGAAGCTGATGCCTCTTTTTCTGAGACTATGCCCTCGGTCCTAGACTCTCCCATGAGGGGGAACATCCTCTCAGCATTTACCCTGTCAAGCCCCTTAATAATCCTCTATGCTTCATTGAGATTACATCGCATTCTTCTAAATTCCAATGAGTAGAGTCCCAAATTGTTTCAACTTTCCTCATGATAATCCCTCCGTACCGGGGATCATCCTAGTCAGCTTTCTCTGAACTGCCTCCAATGGAATAATAACTTTCCTTAAATAAGGGGAACCAAAACTGCTCACAGTGCTCCAGATATGGTCTCACTAGTACCTTGTACAGTAGCAGCAAGTTGTCCCTACTCTTATATTCCATCCCCCTTGAAATTAGCCCAACATTCCATCAGCCTTCCTGATTTCTTGCTGCCGCTGTGTGTTAGCTTTCTGTGTTTCGTGCACAAGAACCCGCAAGTCACTTTGTGTTGCAAATTTCTTCCATTTTTCTCCATTTAAATAATACTCTGTTCATTTGTTCTCCCTTCCAAATTGAACAACTTCACATTTTCCCACATTCTGCTCCATTTGCCAACTTTTTGCTCACTTACTTAACCTATCAAGATCTCTCTGCAAACTGTTTCCCTCCTGCAACTTGCCTTTCCACCTATTTTTGTCATCTGCAAATTTGTTTATAGTACATTTGCTTCCTTTGTCCAAGTCACAGTAAGAAATCTCACAACACTGAGGAAACGGGCATGGAGTCTACGGAAATAGGGCAAACATGTAGGGAGGTCATGGAACCTTTACAGATTAAAGGGGAGGAGGTGCTTGCTGTCTTGAGGCAAATCAGAGTGGATAAATCCCCAGGACCGGACAGGGTATTCCCACGGACCTTGAGGGAAGCTAGTGATGAACTTGCAGGGGCACTGGCAGACATATTTAAAATGTCAGTATTCACGGGGGAGGTGCCGGGTGATTGGAGGGTGGCTCATGTTGTTCCGTTGTTTAAAAAAAGTTCCAAAAGAAATCCGGGAAATTAGAGCCCAGTAAGTTTGACGTCAGTGGTGTGCAAGTTATTGGAAGGTGTGATAAGGGCTAGGATCTACAAATATTTGGACAGACAGGGCCTTATTAGGGAGAGTCACCATTGCTTTATGCATGGTAGGTCATGTTTGACCAATCTATTAGAGTTTTTCGAGGAGGTTACCAGGAAAATGGATGAAAGGAAGGCAGTGGATGTTGTCAACCTGGATTTCAGCAAGGCCTTTGATAAGGTCCCTTGTGGGAGGTTAGTTAGGAAGGTTCAGTCGCTGGTTATACATAGTAAATTAGATCAGACACTGGCTCAATGGAAGAAGCCAGAGAGTGGTTGTGGAGGATTGCTTCTCTGAGTGGAGGCCTGTGACTAGTGGTGTGCCGCAGGGATCGGTGTTGGGTCCATTGTTGTTTGTCATCTATATCAATGATCTGGATGATAATGTGGTAAATTGGATCAGCAAATTTGCTGATGATACAAAGATTGGAGGTGTAGTGGACAGTGAGGAAGGTTTTCAAAGCTTGCAGAGGGATTTGGACCAACTAGAAAAATGAGCTGAAAAATGGCAAATGGAATTTAACACAGACAAGTGTGAGATATTGCACTTTGGAAGGACAAACCAAAGTAGAACGTACAGGGTAAATGGTAGGACTCTGAAGAGTGCAGTTGAACAGAGGGATCTGGGAATACAGGTACAGAATTCCTTAAAAGTGACGTCACAGGTGGATAGGTTCGTAAAGAGTGCCCTTGGTACGTTTATAAATTATAAATCGGAGTATCGAGTATAAAAGTTGGAGTGTTATGGTAAGGTTATATAAGGCATTGGTGAGGCCGAACTTAGAGTATTGTGTACAGTTTTGGTCACCTCGTTACAGGAAGGATGTAAATAAGGTTGAAAGAGTGCAGAGAAGGTTCACAAGGATGTTGCCGGGACTTGAGAAGCTGAGTTACAGAGAGAGATTGAATAGGTTGGGACTTTATTCCCTGGAGCGTAGAAGAATGAGGGGAGATTTGATAGAGGTGTATAAGATTTTGATGGGTATAGTTAGAGTGAATGCAAGCAGGCTTTTTCCACTGAGGCTCGGGGAGAAAAAAACTAGAGGGCAGGGGCTAAGGGTGAAAGGAGAAAAGTTTCAAGGGAATATTAGGGGGGCTTCTTCACGCAGAAAGTGGTAGGAGTATGGAATGAGCTGCTGGATAAAGTAGTAAATGCTTTTAACATTTAAGAAAAACTTGGATGGGTTCATGGATGAGAGGGGTGTGGAGGGATATGGTCCAAGTGCAGGTCAGTGGGACGAGGCAAAAAATGGTTCGGCGCAGACAAGAGGGGCCAAAAGGCCTGTTTCTGAGCTGTCATTTTCTATGGTTCTAACACCAGTTTAAAGTCCAACAGGTTTATTTGGTATCACCAGCTTTCGGAGCGTTGCTCCTTCATCAAGTTCATACATTCGCTCCCTTCATCCAAGTCATTCATATATATTCTAAACAGTTGCGGTCCCAGCACTGATCCCTGTGGAACCCCGCTAGTTAGAGGTTGCCAACCTGAAAATGAACCCCTTATCCCCAATCGCTGTTCCCTGTCCCTTTGACAATTCTCTATCCATGCCAATATACCACTTCCAACACCATGGACTTAACCATCTTATGACTTAACCTCCTGTGAGGTATCTTGTCAAATGCCTTCTGGAAGTCAAAATACAACACATCTACTGGTTCCCTTCTATCCACACTGCTGACTCAGCTTGATTAGATTATGATTTTATAAATGTGCCCCAATTACTTCCTTAATTGATAACAACATTTTTTCAACAATAGATGTTAGGTCAATCGGCCAATAGTTACCTGCTTTTTGCCTCTTTCCCTCTTTGTATAGCGGTGTCACATTGGCAGTTTTCCAATCCTCCGATACTTCTTCAGAATCAGAAGGGATGTTTGGAAAATTACAACCAATGAATCCACTATCTGTGCAGCTACTTCCTTTAGGATCACTCCGGTGCAGTCACCTCCCAGTCTCCAGCTGCACCAACAACTTGTTTCTGTGGCCATGAGAAAGCTTCTGTACATTGTACTTTCAGAGAATACAGCTAAGTCTCCAGGCTGGACCCAGAATTCCAAGCTGATGTGGGCAAACCATACAGAAGATCCCACACAACATTGTCTCCTCTCTCTGACTCTCTCTCACACCATCCTATTCTTCCTCCCACACTCCTGCTCTCATTAACTATCCTCGTTTCTTTTTCTCACACTCTCCCACTTTTGTATTCATGCTCTCTCCGCTCTCTCTGCCACCCTGAGCTCTGAACCCCTTCACCTTGATCTCACAGCCTCCCACACTACCTGCCTTCCAGATGCTCTCTCTCCTCTGCCCTTTCTTTCTCACCTCCTCTCCCAATCCCTGTCATCTGCTCTGCCGTTCTCTCTCCTGCTCCCACACTCAAAACGTCCCACTCTCACTCTCCCTCTTTGCACTCCTGCTCCCTCCAGTCCCTCTCATTACTGCCTGTTTTCTCTCTTCCCAACTGCACCCCTCCACCTATTTTCTCATTCCCCCTCCCTATCTCTTTGTCACTCTCTCCCCTCTTCCCTGCCTCTCCTTCCTGGTCTATTCCCACTCCTCTCCCCTCCCTCTGGCTCCATGTTCCCATCCCATTCCTGCTCCCACTCTCCCCGACCCCTCATTCTCCCCTCCCCCTCACAAACCTCTCTCCTCTCTTCCTCTCTCCTCACACTCTCTCCCCTCCCCACCCCCTCTCTCTAAATCACTGACTGTGTTATTGTAACTTTCCCCCAGCTCCAGCCTCTCTGACTCTGGATCCGAACACAGCGAATCCCCGGCTCATCCTGTCTGAGGACCGGACCAGTGTGAGACTCGGAGACAAACGGCAGCCGCTCCCTGACACCCCGGAGAGGTTTGATCCCTGGGAATGTGTCCTGGGATCAGAGGGATTCACATCAGGGAGACATTACTGGGAGGTGGAGGTGGGGGGGACAGAGTGGATTCTGGGAGTGGCCCGAGAGTCTGTGAACAGGAAATGGGGAATCCCCCTGAGCCCTGAGTCCGGATTCTGGGTTGTGTGGCTGATCCCCGGAAGAGGTTATTCAGCCCTCACCTCCCCCTCACAGACCCCCCTCACCCCGAGTGTGAATCCCCGGAAGATCGGGGTTTTCCTGGACTATGAGGGTGGACAGGTGTCATTTTACAATGCGGACAACATGTCCCATCTCCACACTTTCACCCACACTTTCACTGAGAGAATCTTTCCCATCTTCAGACCGGGATCGAATATCGGGAAAAACTCGGCGCCGCTGACAATCTGCGGGGTTAAAGGTCACTAACAGATCCATCCCATAATTTCACACCGTCTCCCTGCCTCCTGCCAGCTGTAAACTGATGGAACCTGTTCATATTGTGGTTATTATATAGAATTATAATTTACATTGGGGGCTCCATGGTTACATTTGTAAAATGATTCTTCAAACAAAACAATCTGAGAATCACTGGAATAGAAACAGTTTTTCTCAAAGATTCCACAGCTCATCATTAAATCCAAGAAGCAGAAACTCTACATGTTGTTTGTGTCGTCACTGAGTGAGGGGGCGGGATTCCGGGGAATGGAGAAGCCGATTGGCCGGAGCTCCTGTCCCTCCGAGTGAGGGAGGCGGGATTTCGGGGAATGGAGAAGCCGATTGGCCGGAGTTCCTGTCACTCTGAGTGAGGGGGCGGGATTCCGTGAATGGAGAAGCCGATTGGCCGGAGCCCCTGTCACTCTGATTGAGGGAGGCGGGATTCCGGTGAATGGAGAAGCCGATTGGCCGGAGCCCCTGTCACTCTGAGGGAAGGAGGCGGGATTCCAGATCCTTGGAAGGTGATTGGTCTGAACTTCGTCGCGAAGAAAACCGGTTTCCGGGAAGTCTGAAAGCCGATTGGTCAAAGCGCCTGTCAGGAACGTGCGGGAGGCCCATTTTCGGGGAATCCGGAAAGGTGATTGGTCAGTGCGCCTGTCATTCAGAGTGAAGGGGCGGGGTTCGCAGGCCCCGGAAACCGATTGGTCAGAACTCCTGTCACTCACTCTCTGTGTCTCTCTGTCTGTCTCTCTCTCTGTGTCTCCATATCTCGATCCTTCTGTCTGCATCTGTCTGTCTTTCAATACTATCCAGGTAGTTACAGGCCGGTGAGCCTTACATCAGTGGTGGGGAAATTATTGGAGAGGATTCTTCGAGAAAGGATTTATTCCCACTTGGAAATAAGTGGACGTATTAGCGAGAGGCAACATGGTTTTGTAAAGGGGAGGTCGTGTCTCATGAACTTGATCGAGTTTATCGAAGAAGTGATGAAGATGATTGACGAGGGTAGGACAATGGATGTCTGCATGGACTTCAGTCAGGCCTTTGACAAGGTCCCACATGGCAGACTGGTGCAGAAGGTGAAGTCGCATGGGATCAGAGATGAACTGGCAAGGTGGATACAAAACTGCTTGGTCAAAGAAGACAGAGGGTAGCAGTGGAAGGGTGCGTTTCTGAATGGAGGGCTGTGACAAGTGGTGTTCCTCAGGGATCAGTGTTGGGACCTTTGCTGTTTGTAATATATATCAATGATTTGGAGGAAAATGTAACTGGATTGATTAATACGTTTGCGGACGTCACAAAGGTTGGTGGATTTGCGGATAGCAATGAGGACCATCAGAGGATACAGCAGGATATAGATCAGTTGGAGACTTGGGTGGAGAGATGGCAGATGGAGTTTAATCCGGACAAATGTGAGGTAATGCATTTTGGAAGGTCTAATACAGATAGGAAATATACAGTAAATGGCAGAACCCTTAAGAGTACTGATAGGCAGAGGGATCTGGGTGTACAGGTACACAGGTCACTGAAAGTGGCAATGCAGGGTGAGAAGGTAGTCAAGAAGGCATATGGCATGCTTGCCTTCATCGGCCGGGGTATTGAGTTTAAAAATTGGCAAGTCATGTTGCAGCTTTATAGAACCTTAGTTCGGCCGCACTTGGAATATAGTGTTCAATTCTGGTCGCCAGAAGGATGTGGAGGCTTTGGAGAGGGTACAGAAGAGATTTACCAGGATGTTGCATGGTATGGACGGCATTCGCTATGAGGAGAGTTGGAGAAACTCGGTTTGTTCTCACTGGAGCGACGGAGATTGAGAGGAGACCTGATAGAAGTCTACAAGATTATGAGAGGCATGGACAGAGTGGATAGTCAGAAGCTTTTTCCCAGGGTGGAAGAGTCAATTACTGGGGGGCATAGGTTTAAGGTGCGAGGGGCAAAGTTCAAAGGAGATGTACGAGGCAGATTTTTTGCACAGTGAGTAGTAGCCTGGAACTCGTTGCCGGGGAAGATAGTGGAAGCGGATACGGTAGTGACTATTAAGGGGCATCGTGACAAGCACATGAATAGGATGGGAATAGAGAGATATGGTCCGCGTAAGTGTAGGGGATTTTAGCTAAGTCGGGCAGTATGGTCGGTGCAGGCTTGGAGGGCCGAACGGCCTGTTCCTGTGCTGTAATTTTCTTTGTTCTTTGTTCTATCTCCATGTCCATGTATCTCTCCAGTATTTGTGAATATTTGATCATTGTAATTAACAAATACACTTCTTTCATTTTAGGACGATGCAGAAAATCAACATCTGAATGGTACCAATCTCAACCGAGATGTGAAGCAAAATCATTCCAGCTCTCTTCCAATGGACACCACGTCAGTCTGACTTGTCCCTGCCAATGAAAAGCTTTGCCTTTGAACAGGGTAAACTGGAACTGTCTTCACTGGATCTCAGATACTGGCTGACTGGATTGTTTCCTTTAAAATACTTCATTTCTTCTGCCTTTCTGATTGTATCAGACTCCAGAAAGCACTGTTTACGACAAAGATTGACAGCACAAGTCTCTGGCACAAGGAACAGCCACGTCAGTCTGTGAACTTCTTGGCATGAAGTGGATCGAGCGTCATCCCCTGTGGCTGGATTTTGCTGAGATGGGCAAATGAATGGAGTGAGTTGTCTGCTGACTTTCCATTGCTCATTGACATGTCACGTGATGAGTTTGTGTCAGTGGGATCTCCAAACGAGAGGCCACCCTTGACCTGACATGGGGCAACTGGGAAAACAGAGCAAGCAATTGGGTGTCTCCGTAACCAATTGGCAGTAAACTGTTGCAAGTTGCTGATTAGGGTAATGGGACACTTGGGATCTTGAGGAATGATTTGGTTAACACTCCATGTTCCTGATCAAACAAGATCACAAGTATTAATTTTGAGATGTTGACAACAACTTACTGTCTCCGAGAGAGAAGTCACACTTTCACTTATTCCTTTTCCGAGTTGTACCTGATAAAGGCCACTGCTGGAATATAAATCTCCTCAATGAAAGGTACTTCTATTATTAAGTAGCAACTCTAACTTTCTGTTGTGAGTTTAGTAGGTGATTAACACGCAAAATACAGCAATTTCTTGAAATGGACAGGGAGAGAGTATCCTAAGAAAAAAAGATTTGCATTCTAATTAGTATTCTGTAACTTGATTTCTGTGTCTCTGTGCACTGTTGGAGAACAGATATCCACTCCATCTGACGAAGGGGCAGCGCTCCAAAAGCTTATGGTATTTGCTACCAAATAAACCTGTTGGACTTTAACCTGATGTTGTGAGACTTCTTACTGTATCAGCCTCTGCTCAGCGACTCTGCGCTGTCGTGTGTTGTGAAGGCCGCCTTGGAGAACGCTTACCCGAAGATCAGACGCCGAATGCCCGTGACCACTGAAGTGTTCCCCCAACAGGAAGGGAACGGTCCTGCCTGGTGATTGTCGAGCGGTGTTCATTCATCTGTTGTCGTCGCATCCTTTCCTTCAGGTCCGCACTGCCCACATCCACTCTTTCAAGTCCGCACTACACACATCCACTCTGTCAGGTCCGCATCCCCGCATCCTCTTTCAGGTCCGCAGTTAAATCCTGTTTCAGTTTTTGCACCGGGATTCTGGTCAGTCTGCCTCCACTCTTTCAGGTCCGCATTTACCATCCACTCTTTCAGGTCCGCATCCCCTCCGCTCTTTCCGCTCCCTTTCCCTCCCTTGGTTTCCTTCTACTTTTGTCAGTCCGGTTTCTCTACCTGGACTCTTTCAGGTCGGCATTTTCCCCTCTCAGCTCTTACAGCTCCTCATCTCCTTGATAAAGTGTCCCTTTCCTTTCCTTCGGGAATCCCGTGACCGAGGTGGGCGATGAAGAAAAAATGCAAATTACTGCGGATGCTGGAATCTGAAACCAGAAGAGAAAACGCTGGAAAATCTCAACAGGTCTGGCAGCATCTGTGGGGAGAGAATGGAGCCAACGTTTCGAGTCTGGATGACCCTTTGTCAAAGCTTTGACATCTGGACTCGAAACGTCAGCTCTTTTCCTTACAGATGCTGCCATACCTGCTGAGATTTCCAGCATTTTCTCTTTTGGTGGGAGATGGAGATATGGAGAGGCAGGTGGGGTGGGGAAGGGCGGGGGGGAGAGGGAAGAGGTAGAGTCCGACTTAACCCTGTCCTATTCTGCCCCACCTTCTCCACCCGCCTCTCCCACTGAATTCATCGCAATTCCACCCCTCTTCAGTTCTGTAGAAGGGTCATACCGACTCGAAACATTAACTCTGTTTCTCCCTCCACAGATGCTGCCAGGCCTGCTGAACTTGTCCAGCATTTCCTACTTTTATTAAATGTTGAGAGTTTCCACATGTTGAACAAGACAAACAGAACCTCTATTTTTTGACTTGAAACTGAGGGGAGAGCGTGAACACCCTCCTCCACAAACCACAAGTTTTTCGGTCGAGTATCCCACATTTGGGGACTTTGACATTCAGCCTACTGGAAGTGCAACCAGCTAGACTCGTCCAGATGAACCTTTTTTTCAAAAAAACTTTATTCCTTTCTCAGAGTTACAAAGCCAATGCGCAGAGTGAACTGGGCAAGCCCTTATTCCAACTCCTTGCTTCTTCCAAAAACAAATTCAAGTTCAAATTGAATCCAAATCCAATTATCTGGGAACAGTGTTCTTGCAGTCAGTGTCATCAGTGATTTGTACAATCTGTATCATTTTCCAAAGCATACAAAGCTCCGGGCCAAATGTCGGAAAATGGGATTAGAATGTTTACGTGGTTTGTCATAGAGTCATAGAGGTTTACAGCATGGAAGCAGGCCCTTCGGCCCAACGTGTCCCTGCCGCCCCTTTTCTTTAAAACCCCGAAGCTAGTCCCAGTTGCCTGCATTTGGCCCACGTCCCTCCATACTCATCTTACCCACGTAACTGTCTTTGACCAATGCAGATACAACAGGCTGAATGGCCTTTTTCTGTGCTGTACACACCTATGACTCATTTTCTCCACAAAAAGGACATACTGGGTCCAAGCTGACAAGAACAGACATTATTACATCAATTCTGGGGCTTGATCTCAGCCAAAAGACTGAGAAGCAAAAATGAGGAACTACAGATTGTTAGCCTTACATTAGTATTGGTGAAATGCTGGAATCTGTTATAAAGGTTGTGCTAAATGGGCACTTGAATAATAATGACCTGATTGAGCATAGTTAATATAGATTAATGAATGGGAAATCATGATTGACAAACCTTTTGGAGTTCATAGATCATTGAACAGATCATAGAATCCCTGCAGTACAGAAGGAGGCCATTTGGCCCATTGAGTCTTTACCAACCACCCACAATTCCGCCCCCCCCCCCCCCCCGAGGCCCTATTCCCGCAACCATCATTTAGCGTACTAATCCCCCTGACACTTGGGGCAATTTATCATGGCTAATCAACCTCACCCACACATCTTTAGACTGTGAGATGAAACTGGAGCTTACTGCATCTGCATGAAAACTAACATGTAGACGCAGTTAACTATTAGGAAGGCTAATGGTATGACAGCCTATTTTGCCATTTGAGTACAGGAATAGTAAATTATTGTAGAAATCATAGAATCCCTACAGCGCAGAAGGAGGCCATTCGGCCCATCGAGTCTGCACCAACCACAATCCCACCCAGGCCCTACCCCCACATATTTACCCGCTAATCCCTCTAACATACACATCCCAGGACTCGAAGGGGCAATTTTTAACCTGGCTAATCAACCTAACCCGCACATCTTTGGACTGTGGGAGGAAACCGGAGCACCCGGAGGAAACCCACGCAGATACGAGGGGAATGTGCAAACTCCACACAGACAGTGACCCGAGCCGGGAATCGAACCCGGGACCCTGGAGCTGTGAAGCAGCAGTGCTAACCACTGTGCTACTGTGCCGCCCTTCAATTGCTTCAATTGCTTCAATTGTACAGGACCTTGGTTCGATCGTACTTGGGATCACTGTATGCAGTTTTGTCAAATTACGTTAGGAAGGATTATTGCCCAAGAGGTGAGTGAAACAAAGATTAACCTCGGTTACAGGGTGGCATGGTGGCACAGTGGTTACCAGTGCTGCCTCACCAGGAACCCAGGTTCGGTTCCTGGCTCGGGTCACTGTCTGTGTGAAGTTTGCACATTCTCCCCGTGTCTGCATGGGTTTCGTCTGGGTGCTCCGCTTTCCCCCCACACTCCAAAGATGTATCGGTTAGGTTGATTGGCCATGCTCCATTGCCCGTTCGGTTATAGGGCTAGTTAGCGTAAATGCATGGGGTTAGGGCCTGGGTGGGATTATGGTTGGTGCTGACTTGATGGGCTGAATGGCCTCCTTCTGCACTGTAGGAGTCTATGGATTCAGGTGGGACTGTCCTATGAAGAGAGTTTGGTATTTGATTTGATTTATTATTGCCACACGTATTGGTTTGCAGTGAAAAGTATTGTTTCTTGTGCGCTCTCCAGACAAAGCATACAGTTCATAGAGAAAGAAACAAGAGAGTGCAGAATGTAGTGTTACAAGTCATAGCTAGGGTGCAAGGTAGATCCATTCAAAAGTCTGGCGGCAGCAGGGAAGAAGCTGTTTTGAGTTGTCTGGTACATGACCTCAGAATTTTGCTTCTTTTTCCCGACAGAAGAAGATGGAAGAGAGAACAACCGGGGTGCGTGGGGTCCTTAATTCTGACGGCTGCTTTGCCAAGGCAGCGGGAAGTGTAGACAGAGTCAATGGATGGGAAGCTGGGTTGCGTGATGGATTGAGCTACATTCACGACTTGGGCAGAGCAGGAGCTGTATTAAGCTGTGATACAGCCAGAAAGAATGCTTTCTGTGGTGCATCTGTAAAAGTTGGTGAGAGTCGTAGCCGACATGCCAGATTTCCTTAGTCTTCTGAGAAAGTAGAAACATTGGGTATTCTCTGGAATTTCAAAGAATGAGAGGTGATCTCATTGAAACCTCCAAAATACTGAAGGAATAGAGATAGGTTAGATGCAGATAAGATGTTTCCCCTGTCTTGGAGAGTCTAGAACCAGGGGACAGAGTTTCAAAATAAGGACGAAGCCACTTAGAACCGAGACAAGGATTTGCACAGGGAGTTGTGGATCTTTGGAATTCTCTTTCGTCTCACAGAGAGCCGAGTAGTTAAAAAGATTTCTAAATACTGGAGTCTAAAGAGGTAAAGGTACCTCTTATCGGGGTCTGGGGAAAAGTCATTGAAATAAATGATCAATGGTTGTATTGAATGACTGAGCTGGCTCCATGGGCTGAATGGCTGTTCCTGCTCCTACGTAAGGAACCTTCAGTATCGTGTTCCAGTGATGAGTTTTGTCCCCGATTTCTTCTTTTGCTGTTCCTGGTATGGAATTCCTTCGCTTCTGCGTATGTGTCTGTTGCTGCATGCCAGTGGTTTTGATCCTGGGATGCACTAATCCCTCCACTCTATCAGGTTTGCACTCCGAAACTCCTCTCTTTCAAGTCCGCATCCCCACATCCATGTTTTTAAGTCCGCATTCCTCACATCCACTCTTTCAGGTCCGCACTCTCGGCATATGTTCCTTGAGGTCCGCATTCCCAAACTCCACTCTTTCACGACCGCATTCCTCAATTCTGCTCTTTCAGGTCCGCACTCTCTCCACACACTCTCTGAGGTCCGCACTCTGGAGATCCACTCTTTCAGGTCCGCACTCTCGCATGGACTCAGGTCCACAGTCGGCACATACTTCTTCCAGATCCGCACTCTATACATACACTCTTTCAGGTCCGCACTATATACATACACTCTTTCAGGTCCGCACTCTATACATACACTCAGGTCCATAGCCGTCACATACTTCTTCCAGGTCCGCACTATGTACAGACACTCTTTCAGGTCCGCATTCTGTACATACATTCTTTCAGGTCCGCACTCTATATATACACTCTTTCAGGTCCGTACTCTCCGTACACTCTTTCAGATCCGCACTCCATACACACACTCTTTCAGGTCCGCGTTCGCATACTCCATTCTTTCACGTCCGCATTGTCGGTGTCCACTCTTTTCGGTCCGCCTTTTTCTTTTCTGCTTGTACTTGGGTTCATCCGCCAGCAGGAGGTGATATTGTATCATTTCATCATAAACAAGGCAAAATCAAAGCAAAAATACTGCAGATGTAAACATTAATATTGCGTCCGAAGTCTCACAAATCCAGGTTAAATTCCAACAGGTTTATTTGGAATCACGAGCTTTCAGAGCACTGCTTCTTCATCAGGTGAGTAAAGGAAACATTAGAACATAGAACATAGAAAAGTACAGCACAGGACAGGCCCTTCGGCCCACGATGTTGTGCCGAGCTTTGTCCGAAACCAAGATCAAGCTATCCCACTTCTAGTGTGCTCCATGTGCCTATCCAATAACCGCTTGAAAGTTCCTAAAATGTCCGACTCAACTATCACAGCAGGCAGTACATTCCACACCCCAACCACTCTCTGAGTAAAGAACCTACCTCGGACATCCCTCCTATATCTTCCACCATGAACCCTATAGTTATGCCCCCTAGTAACAGCTACATCCACCCGAGGAAATAGTCTCTGAATGTCCACTCTATCCCCCTCATCATCTCATAAACCTCTATTAAGTTGCCTCTCCACCTCCTCCGCTCTAATGAGAAAAGCCCGAGCTCCCTCAACCTTTCCTCATAAGACCGACCCTCCAAACCAGGCAGCATCCTGGTAAATCTCCTTTGCACTCTTTCCAGCGCTTCCACATCCTTCTTATAGTGAGGTGACCAGAACCGCACACAATATTCCAAATGTGGTCTCACCAAGGTCCTGTACAGTTGCAGCATAACTCCGCGGCTCTGAAACTCAAACCCCCTGTTAATAAACACTAACATACAAGTGGCCTTCTTCACGGCTCTGTCCACTTGAGTGGCAACCTTCAGAGATCTGTGGATATTAACCCAAAATCTATCTGTTCCTCCACATTCCTCAGAACCCTACCTTTGACCCTGTAATCCGCATTCAAATTTGTCCTACCAAAATGAATCATCTCGCACTTGTCAGGGTTAAACTACATCTGCCATTTTTCGGCCCAGCTCTGCATCCTATCAATGTCTCTTTTCAGCCTACAACAGCCCTCCACCTCATCCACTACTCCACCAATCTTGGTGTCATCAGCAAATTTACTGATCCACCCTTCAGCCCCCTCCTCCAAGTCATTTATAAAAATCACAAAGAGCAGAGGACCCAGCTGGTACACCCCTGGTAACTGGTCTCCAGTCTGAAAATTTTCCATCCACCACCACCCTCTGTCTTCTATGAGATATGATGTGGAGATGCCGGCGTTGGACTGGGGTAAGCACAGTAAGACGTCTCACAACACTAGGTTAAAGTCCAACAGGTTTATTTGGTAGCAAATACCATAAGCTTTCGGAGCGCTGCTCCTTCGTCAGATGGAGTGGTCTCTGTTCTCCAACAGTGCACAGACACAGAAATCAAGTTACAGAATACTAATTAGAATGCAAATCTCTACAGCCAGCCAGGTCTTAAAAGGTACAGATCATGTGGTTGGAGGGAACATTAAACACAGGTTAAAGAGATGTGTATTGTCTCCAGACAGAACAGCTAGTGAGATTATGCAAGACCAGGGGCGAGCTGTGGGGGTTACTGATAATGTGACATAAATCCAACATCCCGGTTTAGGCCGTCCTCATGTGTGCGGAACTTGGCTATCAGTTTCTGCTCAGCGACTCTGCGCTGTCGTGTGTCGTGAAGGCCGCCTTGGAGAACGCTTACCAAAACAGTTCCGACGCGCCACAGCGAAAAACCGCACCGACCTCCTCAGAAGACAAACACGAGACACGGTGGACAGAGTACCCTTCGTCGTCCAGTACTTCCCCGGAGCGGAGAAGCTACGGCATCTCCTCTGGAGCCTTCAACATGTCATTGATGAAGATGACCATCTTGCCAAGGCCATCCCCACACCCCCACTTCTTGCCTTCAAACAACCATGCAACCTCAAACAGACCATTGTCCGCAGCAAACTACCCAGCCTTCAGGAGAACAGTGACCATGACACCACACAACCCTGCCACAGCAACCTCTGCAAGACGTGCCGGATCATCGACACGGATGCCATCATCTCACGTGAGAACACCATCTACCAGGTACACGGTACATACTCTTGCAACTCGGCCAACGTTGTCTACCTGATACGCTGCAGGAAAGGATGTCCCGAGGCATGGTACGTTGGGGAAACCATGCAGACGTTACGACAACGGATGAATGAACACCGCTCGACAATCACCAGGCAAGACTGTTCTCTTCCTGTGGGGGAGCACTTCAGCAGTCACGGGCGTTCAGCCTTGGATCTTCAGGTAAGCGTTCTCCAAGGCGGCCTTCACGACACACGACAGCGCAGAGTCGCTGAGCAGAAACTGATAGCCAAGTTCCGCACACATGAGGACGGCCTAAACCGGGATGTTGGATTTATGTCACATTATCAGAAACCCCCACAGCTCGCCCCTGGTCTTGCATAATCTCACCAGCTGTTCTGTCTGGAGACAATACACATCTCTTTAACCTGTGTTTAATGTTCCCTCCAACCACATGATCTGTACCTTTTAAGACCTGGCTGGCTGTAGAGATTTGCATTCTAATTAGTATTCTGTAACTTGATTTCTGTGTCTGTGCACTGTTGGAGAACAGATATCCACTCCATCTGACGAAGGAGCAGCAAGCTCCGAAAGCTTATGGTATTTGCTACCAAATAAACCTGTTGGACTTTAACCTGGTGTTGTGAGACTTCTTACTGTTCTATGAGATAGCCAGTTATTAGAGTCATTTAACAATGTTGCAAAGTTATTTTACAGGTTGTCGATATAAAAAGAGTTGCACTCCGAGCTTAATATTCACTGTATGCATTCGGTGAGTCATTCAGCCCAAGGGGGTTCTGCACCCCTCAGTTTACTGTGGGTGAAAGGTCTTAGACAGAGACCTTCCCCATTGCACCTTGGGGCAGCAGCTGTCCCAAGCTTTAGTGCATCCCTCAGCATGTAATCCTTGGCTCTGGAAAAGTGCCAGTTTGTTTTTATTCATTCATGGGGCATGGGTGTCGCAGGCTGGCCAGCAATTATTGCCCATCCCTAGTTGCCCTTGGAGGACGGTTAAGAGTCAACCACATTGCTGTGGCTCTGGAGTCACATGTAGGCCAGACCAGGTAAGGACAGCAGATTTCCCTCCCTTGTTGGAGTAAAATCAAAATTAAAGGATACAAGATGGTTACCTGGCACAAAATGGACTCTGGGAAAAGACATTAAGATGTGCTGACTTGGGCACAGACATTGCACAGTGAGTTAAAAAGCCTGTTAGTGTTTAAATTACTGCAGGAAATAGATCAGACCTTGAGGCACCTTAGCTTGAGATAAAGCAGAACCAAAACAACGAGTTCTGGTAACGAGATCAGTCATTGATGGGGACATAAATGCACAAATGTATCTACTCAATGTATAACGATGTGATGATTGCCAATGTCCATCCTTGTCTACTCAATGTGTAACGATGCGATAACGGCTAATGTCCGTACTGGACCATTATTTGAAAATGTATAAAGATGCTGAACTGCTATTGTAAAGTTGAGAAGGTGACTGCGCGCACTGCGGACAGCCCAGCGCTTCTCCCAAAGCTTTGTCCGATAAAACTGCGTGTTGAATCTTTAGATCTGACTCCGAGTGGTGATTTTCCCACAACAAGCTGCAATTGGGTGCACCTCCTGCAGATATAGTCATCCGAGACGCTGGAAGCGTCACGGATCTCCCACATCTTGCACGTGCAGCACTTAACCCCACTGACTGACATTTTGAGCACAATTAAATTATTTGAAAAAATGTATAAAACTCTTACCATCACTTTTACCTTCCTTTTTTTTGGTTAGAGGAGAAGGAGAGTGGGAGGGAAACATTAATGTAGTGTTTCGGGCTTACCACTCCTTGAGACCAGATCTTCTGCTTCCCACTTCTTGGGAAATGTTGCTGCTCCGACTTCTCCCAGAATGCACCAGTGAAGTCCCTCAGCTGCTCCGACCAGATGGTTAGGTGCATTGGCCATGCTAAATTCTCCCTCAGTGTACCTGAAAGGCGCCAGAGTGTGGCGACGAGGGGATTTTCACTGTAACTTCTTTGCAGTGTTCTTGTAAGCCTTACTTGTGACACCAATAAATAATCTTTAAACTTTATCATTTGAAAGAATAAACATATGGTTTTGAGTTACCATCCAGAGTTCCGAACATGTACCAGGCTAACACTTGGTGCAGTACTGAGGACGTGCCGCACTGCCAGAGGTGCTGTCTTTTAGCTGAAACGTTACCCCGAGGAACTTGCCAACAATCAAGGGCCTTAAAAATGATACATAACAGCATATTAGATAGGAGCAGGAGTAGTCCATTCAGCCCTTCGAGCCTGCTCTGTCATAGAGCAATACAGCACGAAAACAGGCCCTTCGGTCCAACTGATCCATGGTGCCCTCCCAGCTAGTCCCAACTGCCCTTATTTGGTCCATATCATAGAGTTACATAGAATCCCTACAGTGCAGAAGGAGGCCATTTGGCCCATCAAGTCTGCACCGACCACGATCCCACCCAGACCCTACCCCCATAACCCCATGCATGGGTTATTACAATAGAAATATTTTAAATCCAGCCCAAGGCCTGGATAGAGTGGATGTGTAGAAGATGTCTCTATTATTCGGGGAGACTGGGACCCGAGGGCACAGCCTCAGAGTAAAGGGACAACCCTTCAGAACTGAGATGAGGAGGAATTTCTTCAGCCACAGGATGGTGAATCTGTGCAATTCATTCCCACAGGAGGCTGTGTGGAGGGAGGGTCAATGAGTGTAATTAAGACAGAGACAGATAGGTTCATGATTGGCTACAGAATCAAAGGTTACGGGAGAATTGGGTTGAGAAACTTGTCAGCCATGATGGAATGGTGAAGCAGATTCGATGGACCGAATGGCCCAATTCTGCTCCTTGTGGTCTCATGATATAAAAGGCTTTTGTATTGGGAGGAATACCGGACATGCTGGGAGGTAGGAGGACAGCTTCCCATTTAGCCGTCCTCATGTTGGAGACTGACTTTAGTTTTCCCGTGTTCAGCATTTCCACCAAGGTGTGTTTGGTGTGGAGGATTATATTCCCTGTCATGATTACTGGCTCGCTAACCTTTATGGCCCAGGCGGCGCAATCCAAGGCGGCTGTGCACCTTGGCAGTCCGGTAACTACCGGCCCCTCTGCGGTGGAATAATATCCTATGGGTCTCCTCCTGTCGCCATGGTCCTGTGTTACTATTGCGGAATAGAACCCTTCCTCATTATTACAATAAATGTCGAAGTCTTTGTTAAGATCGGGTAAGCCTAGTTCGGGGGCTGATATTAGTTCTGTTTTTAATTTAGTGTAAGCTTCTTCTTGCTCGGGTCCCCACTCTACGGGGTCTAAAGCTGGCTTCCCCCTTTTAACGAGTCTCTGTATGCGTTCTGCCAGTTTTGAGAACCCTGGGATGAAACTCCGACTGTAGTTGAATAGTCCTCGCACCTTTCTAACCCCTCTTATACTAACCGGCCGCGGCATCTGTTGTATTGCCTCTTTCCTGTCCGCCGGCATTTCTTTAAGTCCTTGGGATATAAGGTGCCCTAGGAAAAGGACCTGTGACTTCCCGATCTGTGCCTTTTTGGGGCTGACCTTTAACCCTGCGGCTTTTAATTCGTTCAGTACTAGGTATAGGGCTTCTTGATGTCCTGACTTGGACTCTGAAGCTATTAGGATGTCGTCTACATATTGTAAGGTCGTGTTACCCTCTGGCAGTTCTACCCTATTTAGGATGTCACTCATCACTCGATGGAATATAGCGGGACTGTTGTGGAATCCCTGTGGTAAACGGGTCCAGGTGTACTGCTTGTCCCCTACTGTAAATGCAAATTTGTCTTGGGATTCAGGATCCAATGGTAAGGACCAGAATCCATTAGCTATGTCCAGAACTGTAAATATTTTATGCTCCTGTGACAGTCCATTCAGGATTGTCGAAGGGCTTGCTACAATGGGGTGCAGCTTGGACGTGACTTTATTAAGTCCGGTGTAATCTATCGTGAGCCTATAGCTCCCGTCAGGTTTACTCACTGGCCATGTTGGGGAGTTAGTGGTGCTTGTGGCTTCTCTCAGGATCCCCTTTACCACGAACCCTTTCACAATTTCTACTACAGCTTTCTCTGCTTCTGGTTTAATTGGGTACTGCCGTTGTGGCTTATGCTCTGGTCCCGGTACCTTTATTGGGTCCGTTTTGGTTAAACCGGTATCTAACTTTGTTTCAGCCCATACTCCGGCAACGGAAGCACAAATGGCTCCGAACCCTCCTGTCTCTAACTCCCATTTTCTGGCGGTGACTGTGGCCACCTTAATGGTCTCGAGGTGACTTGTGAGTTTCCCTATTCTAGTTTTTCGACCGTCCTGTCTTGGCCAAATTAATTCTCCCTTCCCACAATCTATCAAGATCTCATATTCTTTCATTAAATCGTTCCCCATTATGGTTCCCTCGTTATTTCTGCACACATAGAACTTCATTGGGATACATAGATTATTTATTTCTACTAATGTGGTCTCGCTCAGGTAGGCGGGAGTTTTGTTCCCTCCTATCCCGGTCAGATAAATCATTTTATTTGTAGTGGGTAAGGGGAGGTCGGTAACGGATATGGATGCCCCTGTGTCCACTCGCATCTCGCATTGTCTGCCCCCTACCAGTGCTGACACAGAAATCCTTCCCTCCTTTTTACCCTTGTGAACGGGGGCTGCAGACCGTCAATCTTGCTGACCCTGGGTGTTCTTTTCCTCCTGGAGTTCAGCTGGGGACATGGATTGGGCTGGGGGTCTCCCATGCTTATTCCAACATACTGCTTCCGTATGTCCGTGTTTATTACAGTGGCTGCAATGCTTACCACTGTTCCCAGTTTTGCTCTTTCTCCGTGGAGTCCCGCAATCCCTCGCAAAGTGCCCCTGTCGCCCACAATTGTGGCAAATCAATTTGGGTTTTGTTCCACTCCCGTTACTGTAGGCTGCTACTCTTTCTAACCTTGCTCTTGCCTGGGGTTTCTCTTCCACTGGGACGCCGCTAGCCCACTCCACCAGCTCATTGTAATTTTGGGACATGATCACTCCCATTTTCAGGATGATCTGGTGGGCACTAGAGAGTCCATCCTTAAAAGCTTGGATGAATGCTCGATCTCCTCGCCCTGGATCCCCTTGTCCTGAGCACTCTTGGTATATTCGGAACAATCGTTCCCCGTACTCAGAGGCTCCTTCTCCTTTTAGCTGATTTGTGGTGGTGATTCTGCTCCAGTTAGTGGGAGCATTCCCTAAGACCCTCTGAATTTCTTCTTTAAACTGTAAGAAGGGTGCCTGTTGGGCATCTATTTCTGCTGTTAGGGGGATTACATGTGTCCACCGTCCCCCACTATAATCCTGTGCTATAGGGGCAGCGGGTCCACCTACTACCTGCCTCCACTTATCCGCTGGACAGGCTGCCCTGACCAGCTGGTGTACGTCTCTTAGGTATAATTGATGTCCTACCCAGATTGCGTCTAATTCTTCCCAGAATGTAGTGTTCGCGCTTCTAGTTTGTAATTTGCCCAGGGAAGCCATTATCTGCTGTCTCTCCCCTGGGGTAAAGGGTTTATAATTTGCCTTTGGTCGCGCTGCTGTCCCCCCTCTAGTTATGGGCGCTAAGTTGTGTTCCAGCTGTTCCCACTCTACTGAGGGTGCCGTTGGCCCTTGCTGGGTAGACTCATAAGAAGGTAGAGGATCAGTTTCTCCTCCCCCTTGCCTTTCTAAAACCTGATTTCGTTTTTCCAATTCCCTCACTTGGGATTCTAGTTCTTTAATTCTTTCTTTGTCCTCTCTCCATTTCCTTGTAGAAGAAACTATTTGTTCAATTAGACCTGCTAACTGATGTGTTAACATTATTCCTATTTTCTTCGTTCTGCTTTTTTCTTTATCTATCCACTTTCTCTGCTGCTCTAAGGTTTGAGAAGTATCCCAGCCATCCTTTTGCATTCTCTTTATTAACTCCTTCCTGTCTGTCATGTAGATTTCAATCAGGGAACCTGCAGATCCCCTTTTAACTTCACTATCTGCCATTTCGCAGATTTCACTAACCCCGGCCAGGATTATTCTTTAGTAAAGTGTGCTAACTACCGTAGGGACTTCACTACCCCCGGCCACTATTACTATTCTTAGCAAAGTGTGCTAACTACCGTAGGGACTTCACTACCCCCGGCCACTATTGCTATTCTCACACCGTGTTTCACTGCCGTTACAGGGTTTCAAGTTATACTCACGGCTTCCACGATTACCACTTCGGCAATGTGCTTCTCCACCGGAGTCCGGTTTAGGTCACAGTTGATCAAACTCCTGTTCCGCCCCGCTTTTCACCACATTGACAGTACAGTTCCCAACTTTTCAATACATTCATGCAATCAGCTGGCACCTCTGCGTCTGTTCGCCACTACAGAGGGTGATGTTAAACCAACTTCTGCCCTTTTGTGCTTCACAATCCTTTAGTGCCCTTGGTGTCTCTCACTCACTTCAATTCCTGACCTTCACGTGGCAGATTTCTGCTCTTAATAGCCAGTCTAAGGCAGAGCTTTTGAGACAGGCACTACCTTGTCCTTTTGTCGATCAGCACAAATCACAGTTATTTATCCCTATCAGCAGTTAGTACTTATCACTATAACAAATACTATCACAAATACACAGTACAAATATTTCCCCTTATAAACCGTATTTTCCAATCCAGTCCGACTGTCACAGATTCCGCGATCTCTACCCCGGTTGCAACCGTGGCCAATCGGTCTCACCAGTAATAGGATCCTGCCGACTACGCCAATTGTTGTGGGAAAAATCCACTAGTAGTCAGACTTCGAGATTCAGAAAATACGATTTATTAAACAGAGCCCCGGGAGTTAAGGCACATGTTCGTAGAACACCTTTTCTCAATAGTATGTCGGGAGCGGTTCATTTTTATACCCTTTACACAATGGGTAAACCGGTGATTCGAACATTATCACATTGTTTAAGTGAGTACAAATATTTAACAGTTTATGAATGGGTACATTTCCTCATGTTTACAAAAGTACAAACAGGTATAGACATTTAGCATTTTATGAATGGGTACATCTCCTTATGTCTGTATCTATCAATGGCTAGTTTCATCTCGTTCAGGTGCTAATCGGTTCCCTCCCATTCATATTTCCCGCGTTCCTGTAACGTTAATCTAAGCTCTTTGTTTTGGGGTTTCCTTTTCTGAAAAGATGTTTGACCCTTGGCTTTGGCTTCCTGAGGTGTTTGTTTGCTATGAGTCACTGTCTGTAATTTGGAAGTGGCTTGTCTGTTAGGTTTTGGCTTGACGTTATTTCTGAACAGCGGGAGCCTGTGTCTGCTTTTCTGGCTTCTTTCCCAGTTAACCCTGTATGTGCCAGGCAGCCATTTTAGAGTGTGCTTTCTTGTATTGCCATTTTAAAGTGTGCCCCCCTTGTATTTTCCCCTTTACAATACCCCATCAGTTGAATTGGATTCCACCAAATGTTTAGGAAGTTCTTTCCAGGTTACTGTCTAGCACGTACAAAAATATTCTCAGCTGGTCCTTTTGCCAATTACCTTAAGTATGAACTGTGATGTTGACAAGTGTCATTCCCGAGTAAAGTACACCGGAATTCCACCCACCACGGAATCGGAGCAGGCGAGGGGCGGATAACGGAAATGTCCGTTGACCTCGGGCAGGAATTTCCAGTCTCGCTCGCGCGAGGTCGTAAGGTCACACCCATCAGGTTTTCCAGATCGCACACCAATCCCCCCACTCCCAGCATTTTCCTATATTAAAGGTGCTATATAAATGCAAGCTGTCATCCCTCTCATTCACACATACAGATGCCTTGCATTGTGTGGTGGATCGGGCTATGGATAAAATCATGGACTGCAGTTACTTCCTCACCAGCAGCTGGCTGTGGAAACAGGGTAAGGAAATTTGAAATCATTTTCCTTCAGAGAACGAGAGACAATGGTGGGCATAACTGTAACTTTGCGTGGTTCTGTAAAATGGGGAGCGTCGCGTTTGCTGTTATTGAATCTGTCCTGTTATAGAACGGAAATTGATCCCCCCCTGAGAACGAACACCGAAACTTCTAAAGAGGAGTACCTCACCCTATAATCTGTAAAAAGTGTGTGTGAAGTGGTGTGACCTGCTCTTCAGCAACCTCTAGTGGTTAAATCAAAATAAATCGCTGACACTCTCTCTAAAATCAACATCGCTTCTCGGCCTTTGGGCTAAGATCAAGTGTAGTATGGTCGGCAGCCCATGGTCGGCCGCACTTGGTCGAGGTCATTGGGTTACACTGAGGCTTCATATGTTTCATATGAAGCAATTTTTTAAAGCGGCATCTCGGCCTTTTGGCCAAGATGCAAATGAGCTCAAGTCTTGGAGAAGGAACCTCCCCCTTCTCCAATCAGCTTGTCTCATGTAGATCAGGCCCAGGACGGTCGCTCGCCCTGTCTTGTCAGCTTGGATCTGAAATGTCTCAACTTGTTGAGACTCTGAATTGGATTTGATTTGATTGAATTGGAAAAGTATAAAAAAAACATGTAACAATTTATTTTTCTCAGTGAACAAATTAACTAAACTATTAACAAGGCAAATAAACCCTTCTAACTCTGAGCTGTTCCCGAATAAAACAAGATTCTAATGGTTTGCTGTTCAGATAAATACAATTCCCACTCATTAACAAAATAGAATTTAGTCACTCTCTAAATTACAACCAGATTTTGTCCTCTAGGATATTCTGGGCTTTCTCTGTTGATTCTTCTGTCTGGAACTCCTTTCTTCTTTGCTACCTTTGCTATCTTGATGGTGCTTTGTCTTAAGACATAGATGAAGCTATGAGAGTTGAGAGCTGAGAGCTGTTAGCTCTGGCAGGTGGCAGTTGCTCCTCTCTTCTTTGTCCCTTTGTTTTATATCCCTAATGACGTATCAATATTTCCCACAATAGGATTGGTCCTAGGATGTCAAAACCATCAGATTTTAATTGAATAGGTTCTTGGTATCTAAGCACCTGATTCAATTTGATTGGCTAAATTCAAAAGTTTGTTGTCTTGGTAACACTGCTGCTTGGCCTTTTGATACAAATGTTTCAGTTTGGGCTCTCTGTATACTCACATTCTTTAAAAAATCTCTAAGCACAGGTAAAGCATCACCTTTAAACAGGACCACACAATGATTTCCCCCCGAGCATTTACAACTTGATAAACACTAAATTCTAACATCCTACCTCCCAAAATAAGGTTGAAAGAGTGCAGAGAAGGTTCACAAAGATGTTGCTGGGACTTGAGAAGCTGAGTTAGAACATAGAACATAGAACAGTACAGCACAGAACAGGCCCTTCGGCCCACGATGTTGTGCCGAGCTTTATCTGAAACCAAGATCAAGCTATCCCACTCCCTATCATCCTGGTGTGCTCCATGTGCCTATCTAATAACCGCTTAAATGTTCCAAAAGTGTCTGACTCCACTATCACTGCAGGCAGTCCATTCCACACCCCAACCACTCTCTGCATAAAGAACCTACCTCTGATATCCTTCCTATATCTCCCACCATGAACCCTATAGTTATGCCCGCTTGTAATAGCTCCATCCACCCGAGGAAATAGTCTTTGAACGTTCACTCGATCTATCCCCTTCATCATTTTATAAACCTCTATTAAGTCTCCCCTCAGCCTCCTCCGCTCCAGAGAGAACAGCCCAGCTCCCTCAACCTTTCCTCATAAGACCTACCCTCCAAACCAGGCAGCATCCTGGTAAATTTCCTCTGCACTCTTTCCAGCGCTTCCACATCCTTCTTATAGTGAGGTGACCAGAACTGCACACAATATTCCAAATGTGGTCTCACCAAGGTCCTGTACAGTTGCAGCATAACCCCACGGCTCTTAAACTCCAACCCCCTGTTAATAAAAGCTAACTATAGGCCTTCTTCACAGCTCTATCCACTTGAGTGGCAACCTTTAGAGATCTGTGGATATGGACCCCAAGATCCCTCTGTTCCTCCACAGTCTTCAGAACCCTACCTTTGACCCTGTAATCCACATTTAAATTAGTCCTGCCAAAATGAATCACCTCACATTTATCAGGGTTAAACTCCATTTGCCATTTTTCAGCCCAGCTTTGCATCCTATCTATGTCTCTTTGCAGCCTACAACAGCCCTCTACCTCATCCACTACTCCACCAATCTTGGTGTCATCAGCAAACTTACTGATCCACCCTTCAGCCCCCTCCTCTACGTCATTAATAAAAATCACAAAGAGCAGAGGACCAAGCACTGATCCCTGCGGCACTCCGCTAGCAACCTGCCTCCAATCCAAAAATTTTCCATCCACCACCACCCTCTGTCTTCGATCAGACAGCCAGTTACCTATCCAATCAGTAACTGCCCTTAGAGGGCAGTTGGACGTCAACCATATTACTGTGGCTCTGGAGTTAGATGTAGGCCAGACCGAGTAAGGACGGTTCCCTCAAGGGACATTAGTGAACCAGATGGGGTTTTCCGACAATCGACAATGGTTTCATGGTCATCAGTAGATTCTTAATTCCAGATATTTTTTATTGAATTCAAATTCCACCACCTGCCGTGGCGGGATCCGAACCCGGGTCCCCAGAACATGAGCTGAGTTTCTGGATTAATAGTCTAGTGATAATACAACTAGGCCATCACCTCCCCAATTTTATGATGTTTCAAGCTGTTAGCGCGAGTGGGCGAACACAACCACTTCGGACTCAGAGTCAGGTTCAACAGCGGTACAGTTTTATTAACATCGACGGAGGTGCAATCAGGACATACAAACAGCACTGTCCCGAAAGCACTCTAAAAGCCCGCCGCAATGGGCTACAGTTATACTCGAACTTTGACACGTTGTATGATTCAAATGTCAATGTTTTGTTTGCAGTATTTGACTCTGACCATTCTGTTTTGATGTTTTAAGTACCGTATCGATGTTTAGGTATGGTAATCGTTTCTGTCCAATGGGTTTATCAATGGTCTAGAATCTCCGGGGTTTCTTGAACAATGGGTGTTTGGCTGCTCTCAGGAAGTCTTTTGAGGCCAAGGAGGCTTCCTGATATCACTTGATTAGGTCAGTGGTGCTGATTTGATTAGATGAGGGGAGGGGGTACCTTTACTTTAGTTTCCTTTGGTGCCACCCTGTCTGGCTCCCCTTTGTGTGTTAGACCTTGTTTGCATTTTAAAAGCATGCCTTTTGCCTGCTTGTCTGGATCTGTCCCTTTTAATCTTTAATGGAGGGGTTCTGACTGCAGTTTGGCCTGTTTCATATTGTCTACGTAACTTCATAAATTTGTTATCCGCTAACAAAGTGCTCATCGAAATACTTTTTAAAGGTTGTAAGGTTTCCAGCCTCCATTACATTCCCAAGGCAGTGCATTCCAGATTCCCACCACCCTCTGAGTGAAAAAATAAATAATCTGATAATTTTTTCTTGTCTTCCTCCTCGACATGATGGTGGCTGAACATAAGGATTCTCTGAAGATGATGACGTCATAGCTGTTATGGGTAAGCAAGCACTTAATGAAGATTCGAAAGAATAACATAACTGATTTCTATGATCCCTATTCTCTCCATCCCCTGTGAACTATGCTGCTTTATATTCATTCCTGGGACATGGGCATCGCTGGCTATCCAGCATTTATTGCCCATCCCTAGTTGCCCGAGGCCAGTTGAAAGTCAAACACATTGCTGTGGCTCTGGAGTCACATGTCGGCTGAAGTTTACTGATTAGTCACAAGTAGACTTGCATTCACACTGCAATGAAGTTACTGTGAAAATCCCCTGGTCGCCACACTCCGGCGCCTATTCGGGTACACTGAGGGAGAATTTAGCATGGCCAATGTGCCTAACCCACACATCTTTGGACTGTGTGGAGCACCCGGAGGAAACCCACGCAGACACGGGGAGAACGTGCAAACTCCACACAGACAGTGAGCCAATCGGGAATCGAACCCAGGTCCCTGGTGCTGTGAGGCAGTAGTGCTAATCGCTGTGCCACCGTGCCGCCCCAGATAAGGACAGCAGATTTCCTCCCCTAAAGGACATTAACCTGTTGTTTAAAAAAAAACCATCTGGTTCACCAATGTCCTTTAGGGAAGGAAATCTGCCGTACTTACCCAGTCTGGTCTACATGTGACTCCAGAGCCACGGCAATGTGGTTAACCTTTAGCTGTCCTCTAATAAATCACTCATCTTTATCAGTAGAATTGGACAGTAGATGCTGATCTTGTCTTATATTAAGGATGGAAATTGTCAGTCCCTGATATTTTTAAAACACTGTTAAATCCGAGACCAGAAACTCCAAGGTGTTGTATGAAAATAGCCCAGACTCTAAATGTTTTACATTTGATTTTGGCACTAGGGTGAGAAGAAGGTGTTTCACCCCAGGTATGATTCAAGTGACCCAATAGGGAGCTTTTATCAAACAAAGTTGATTTAAGATCACAATTAAAATATAATAAAAAGATTTAACATAACTTTTACCAGTTGCAAGAATCAAACATGATACAATATAAACCTTAACAGCTAGCTATCTATGATGTTCCAAATCAAACACCATTCCACAAACTTACACCCCTTTCCAGACTTAGTACAGAAAGCAGATATGCCCATGTGACACTGGATTTTGTAGCTTTTTAACACCTGCTGTGAATTGATCCTTTGAACATTGGATCTGAGGCTTCTCAGTCCTGGAAATTTCAGCAAGCCTCTGGAGAGAGTGAGGGACGAGCGGGCAGCTGGTGCAGAGGGGGCACGGGGAAGGCGGAGGACCTCCTTGTGAACCTGCTTCTGGGCTTGGCCAGGCAGGTCCAGGCAGCGGGTGACCAAGGGGGTTGTCCAACCCTCTGCTGTGGCTACTTTCATGGCCCGGTGTCCCTGGAGAGGCAGCGTGTGGTATCCATGGGCACCGTCGATGCCTTCAGTGCCTGCTGGGCTCCGCAGGGGCCCATCTCTGATTGTCCTTCAGAGGATGGTGGTGAGCTGCCTTCTTGAACCGCTACAGTTCTCAGGGTGCAGATATACCCAGACGGCTGTTAACGAAGGAGTTTAAAGGTTATGACCCCTGACCTGTGACCTCCTGTGACCTGTGACAGTGAAGGAACGGTAAGGGCTTGATTCTCCCATCCCGACCCACAACTTTTCTGGCGTTTCGGGGTGGGAGATGCGCGTCACCGGCCTTGTTCCGGGATTTGCGCATGCGCTGGGAACGCACGGGCATCTTCCAGAGCTGGCGAACAGTCGCCAGTCAGACCATGCTGGAAACCGGCAGGAAGGCCGGTAAGTCATTTGAGTCTTTTTTTCATATGTTTTAAATGTCTTTTACATTTCATTATCGGGAACCTTCAGGTCCCGATTGAATCTCCCACCCGGCCAGGAGTACTTCATTCCGGCAGCATTCAAACTAGCTCCCCACGTTCAGGGAATCAGTGAGACACCCCGGCAGAATGAAGGGGAGGGGCAATCGGGGCCCCCCCAGGGGTTCGGGCGGTGGGACGGTGGTGCCCCCTGGGCATAAGCACCCTGGCAGTGCCAGCCAGTGCCCCTGGCACTGCCCAAGGGGCAAAGTGCCCATACTCAGGGGGCACCTCGGCACTGCCCACCGGGCGTTGGGCAGTGCCAAGGGGGCGGTGCCTATTGTGGGCAGGGCCTAGGGGCGGTTGGTGGAGGTGGAGGGGGGGGGGGGTTCCACTGCCACTCTGCATGGCGACCGGTCTGGGATGGAGGGAGGGCAGCGACCGGAGCGGGCTGGGGATGGGTGGGGTCTGACCCCAGGGTGGGTGGGGGGAGGGCTGCCGGTGGTTGGGGGGGGGCTGCCTCTGGCGGCGGGTCTCACCCGGGGGGGGAGGGGGTCAGCGGGGTGGGGAGGTTCTGCCGGGGTGAGGAGGGTTGGGGGGATGGCCACTGCCAGGCCGGGGTAGGGTGGGGGAGGGTGGGGGGTGGGGGGGGGGGGGGGGGGGGGGGGGGGGGGTGGGGGCGGAGTGGGGGGGGGGGAGTGGGGGGTGCGGGGGAGGGGGGGCGGCGAGGTGGGCTGGACATTGGGCAACTGGTGACACTCACTCATTTTGTTTCTGCTGCAGGTTTCACAGGGTGTACTTTTAAAATAATGGGCGCCGCTTTTCACGAATGTTTGGCCATTCAACACGACATTGTCAATGTGGAATTGTGAGGTAGGGAACCAATCATTCTCAGCCACATCAAGAAAACGTGCAAAAGTGCTTTGAAAAGCAAGATTTGAACATTGCTGTTTCATTTCACTATCAGAGAATGTACTTTATTATCAGAGAGTCCCTACACTGTAGAAGGAGGCAATTTGCCCCATTGAGTCTTTACCGACTCTCCGACAGAGCATCTTACCCAGGCCCTAGCTCCCTAACCACACATATTTACCCCACTCATCCTTTGGACACTGAGGGCGGGATTTTATGGCCTCGTTCATCCCGAAACCGTAAAATCCCACCCGAAGCCAATGGACCTTTCCATATTCCGCCCCTCGCCCGCTCCGATTCCCCCGGTGGGCGGGATGGTTAAAATCAGGCTTAAGGGTCAATTTAGCACGGCCAATTCATCCAACCCGCACATCTTTGGAGTGTGGGAGGAAACCGGAGCACCCGGAGGAAACCCACGCAGACACGGGGAGAATGTGCAGACTCCGCACAGACAGTGACCCGAGGCCGGAATCGAACCCGGGTCTCTCGTGCTGTGAGGCAGCAGTGCTAACCACTGTGCCACCCAGTGTCCCTATCAAATCTGCTCACAATCTTTTCTTCCCCAAGGTCAATAGTCACAGCTTCTCCAATCTGAAGTAAGTCTACCTTCCTTGGGTCCAAAGTCAGTGATCTCACACTTCCCCTCGTCGAATTCCATTTTCCAGAGTTCTGCTCCCTCAGTCTATCAAAGCCTCCCTCCAATTCCCTGCTCCTATCTGGACTATTCACTGTGCCATCTAACTTTTTTAAAAATTCATCTGTGGGACATGGGCATCGCTGGCTGGCCAGCATTTATTGCCCTTCCTTAGTTGCCCAAAGTCAGTTGAGAGTCAACCACATTGCTGTGGCTCTGGAGTCACATGTAGGCCAGACCAGGTAGGGATGGCAGATTTCCTTCCCGAAAGGACATTAGTGAACCAGATGGAGTTTTACGACAATCGGCAATGGTTTCATGGTCATCAGTAGATTCTCAATTCCAGATTATTTTTGTTGAATTTAAATTCCACCATCTGCCGTGGCGGGATTCGAAGCCAGGTCCCCAAGACATGAGCTGAGTTTCTGGATTAATAGTCTCGCGATAATACCACTAGGTTCCTCCTCCCTTAGTGTCATCAGCAAACTTAGATACACAGCCCTTTATTCTTGTAACAATCCCATGTGATAGATACACTGGGAGGTTGGGCAGATGTTCCTGGAGTGATTACAATGGCAGTAATAAATGTGTTATTTGTTTGAACAGATTATTCTGCATTACCGTCCACAATGGGGAAATCCCTCTTCGCTGGGGTGCTGATTCGTAATGCATTACTATCACATGAGGCAACTGCTTTAGAACTGGGGGGTCCTCACTCTACTAATGAGATGTCTACTGGAGGTGATCTTGTGTCTGACATTCATCTCCGTACACATGACAGGTTCTCCAGAAATGGACCATTTGTCCTGAGATGTATTTCCAGTTACAATTTGTGAATGTACGTTCCCACACAAAAGGTCATGAATATCACCCAATCCATGACTCAAAACCAGCCTCCCATCCATCGACTCTGTCTACACTTTCCGCTGCCTCAGAAAAGCAGACATAATCAAGGACCCCACGCACCCCGGATACTCTCTCTTCCACCGTCTCCCGTCAGGAAAAAGGTACAAAAGTCTGAGGTCACTGATGCACTATCAATTACGATACGAGGACTCCAGTGAGTGAGTGAATTAACAGGCTTTTATTCGCAAAGAACAGGAGCACACCCTTGTAGCTGACCTGGCCTAGACTGAGGCGAGGAGGAGGAACGATCACCTTTATACCTCGTTCTGGTGGAAAGGGAGGAGTGTCGGGTGGAAAGGGAGGAGTCTCGGGCCAGGTGCAGCATGGGTGTGTCCAGGCATACACATGTAGTTACAGTGGTTCACCACAGTCACGTCCCAACCGACTCAAGAAAAGCTTCTTCCCTGCTGCCATCAGACTTTTGAATGGACCTACCTCGCACTAAGTTGATCTTTCTCTACACCCTAGCTATGACTCTACACTACATTCTGCACTCTCTCCTTTCCTTCTCTATGAACGGTATGCTTGTCGGTAAAGCGCACAAGAAACAATACTTTTCAGTGTTTCCTAATACACGTGACAATAATAAATCAAATCAAAAACAGGGCAAGGCTCCAAGTTTAAGTATTAGTGTCACAAGTAGGCTTACATTAACACCGCAATGAAGTTACTGTGAAAATGCCCCCAGTCGCCACACTCCAACACCTGTTCGGGTACACTGAGGGAGAATTTAGCATGGCCAATGGGATGGAACGATGGCACAGTGGTTAACACTGCTGCCTCACAGCTCCAGGGACCTGGGTTCGATTCCCGGCTTGGGTCACTGTCTGTGTGGAGTTTGCACTTCCTCCCCGTGTCTGTGTGGGTTTCCTCCGGGTGCTCCGGTTTCCTCCCACAGTCCAAAGATATGCAGGTTAGGTTGATTGGCCATGGTAAATTGACCCTAGTGTCAGGGGGTATAGCAGGGTAAATGTGTGGGTTTAGGGGTTAAGCTTGGGTGGGATGTGGTCGGTACAGACTTGATGGGCCGAATGTCCTGTCAGGGTTCTATTCTATGTTTCTAACCAGCACATCCTTCGGACTGTGGGAGGAACCCGGAACACCCAGAAGGAACCCAGGCAGACACGGAGAGAATGTGCAAACTCCACGCAGACAGTGACCCAAGCCGGGAATTGAACCTGGGTCCCTGGCGCTGTGAGGCAGCAGTGCCAACCACTGTGCCACCGTCTTGGTCAATAGGGCAGCTCATGGGCAGGACATACCATCATTCTCTGTCCAACATTTCACCAGGCTGACAATCAGCCTTCTGATCTCTGGGATCCAGTACCCAGGAGGTACCTCAGAGGATACACTGGCGGACCCCCTGGAGGTCCCCATGTATTGTCTGCACAGAAATTTCCCAGAAAGTTCGAACTTCTGATGGCCAAACTTCCCTGCATTGGGAATCATCCGATATTCCAATTTAGATCAGAGACCTGGGATGGTTCTGACTATCTCACCAGAATAATTATCCAGGGAAAGTTAGAATTGAAATCACTTGTAATTACTGGCGAACGGTAGCACTGACAATGCCCTCCAATAACCCCCATCAAAGGAACGCCCCTAGACTACACTTCCCCCCACCCCTCCGACTATCCCCCCCTCAACTGCCCAACTGCCCTCCCCACTCCCCACTACCACCACCCCAGCTACAACCCCCACCCTTCCAACCAACAGCACCACCTGCATGGCTACCGTCCCAACCACACCGACTGCACCCCCACCCACCCAACCGACCCCTGACTGCCCTCTACCCTCTGACCCTGGTGGCACAGTGGTTAGCATTGCTGCCTCACAGCGCCCGGGACCCGGGTTCGATTCCCGGCCTTGGGTCACTGCCTGTGTGGAGTTTGCACGTTCTCCCCGTTTCTGTGTGGGTTTCCTCCGGGTGCTCCAGTTTCCTCCCACAGTCCAAAAGATGTGCGGGTTAGATGGATTGGCCATGATAAATTGTCCCTCAGTGTCAGGGGGATTGGCAGGGTAAATATCTGAGGTTACAGGGATAGGGCTCAGGTTGGATTGTTGTTGGTACAAACTCGAAGGAATGGCCTCCTTCTGCACTGTAGGGATTCTGTTCTATTCTATTCTGTTGTAACTACACTCCCACCCTGACTATCCCCAACCTGAATACCCCTGCAACCCCCGACTACATCAAGACACTCTGATAGATATCCCCAACTACCCTCTCAAACCTCCGACTCGCCCCCTCAGTCCCAATAATTCAAGTATCCCTACCCCCCGACTATATGAACCCACCCCGACCAAACAACCCCCGACAGATCATCCGACCCCCAACCCTAGGCTCTCACCATCTAACACCAGCTGACCATTTATACCCCCCAACCATGTGACCCCACCAGCATCCAATCTCCACCAGAGTATCTGATCTTCCCCCCGCTGACTAACCAATCCCCATGACCATTGAGTGGCCCTAACCATCCAAAACCCTCCCCCCTATTATCTGACCCTCCAACTATCCGACCCCTCCCCCCCCCCCCCACCTCCCCTCCCCCCACCGGTAACCAACCCATCTTAGTACCTGACCCGTCCTACCCATCTATCTTACACACTTATCTTCTCCCGGGCTTCTCAAGTTGGCAGGGACCTTTCAATCAACCTGCTTTATGATGGGGATTGGCATGACATAGAGCGGCAAGGTTCCCCCCCCCCCCCTCCCCCGCCTGCCCCCGCCACCTCCACTGACTCTGTCGCCATCGGGTTCCCGCCGCACTGGACCTTTCCCACAAGGCCCGAGTCGCAGGGTCAGAGGAGAAAGGTGAAGCTTTATCTGAGGAAATAGGAGCAGGGAGGTAATCCGACTGCCGCTTCCCGGAAGTTCTGGTCCCCACTCACGTTCAGTGAGTTCTAAATTTCCCCTCAAGGAGAGTTGGCAGAGTCACTGCAGTTGACAGCCCCTCTGGAGTTCCCTTGATGCTGCAAGGAATGGCCATATTTGAAATATTTCATAAGATATAGGAGCAGAATTAGACCATTCGGCCCATCGCTCCGCCATTCGATCATGGCTGATATGCTCCTCATCCCCATTTTCCTGCCTTCTCCCCATAACCTCTTTCAGGGTGGAAGAGTCAATTACTCGGGGGCATAGGGTTAATGTGCGAGGGGCAAGATTTAAAGGAGATGTACGAGGCAAGTTTTTACACAGAGGGTCATGGGTGCCTGGAACTCACTGCCGGGGGAGGGCAGTGGAAGCGGATACGGTCGTGACTTTTAAGGGGCGTCTTGACAAATATGTGAATAGGATGGGAATAGAGGGATATGGTCCCCGGAAGGGTAGAGGGTTTCAGTTGAGTCGGGCAGTATGGTCGGTGCAGGCTTGGAGGGCCGAAGGGCCTGTTCCTGTGCTGTCATTTTCTTTGTTCTTTGTTCTTCACCCTTCAACCCATTACCAATTAGAAATCTGTCTAACTCCTCCTTAAATTTACTCACTGTCCCAGCATCCACTGCATTTCAGGGTCGTGAACATAACAGATTCCACAGAAGTAGTTTCTCCCCAACTCTGTTTTAACGTGACGTCACAGGTGGAGAAGGTAGTGAAGAAGGCATATGGCATGCTTGCCTTTATAGGACGGGGCATAGAGTATAAAAGTTGGGGTCTGATGTTGCAGTTGTATAGAACGTTGGTTCGGCCGCATTTGGAATACTGTGTCCAGTTCTGGTCGCCACACTACCAGAAGGACGTGGAGGCTTTAGAGAGAGTGCAGAGGAGGTTTACCAGGATGTTGCCTGGTATGGAAGGGCTTAGTTATGAGGAGAGATTGGGTAAACTGGGGTTGTTCTCCCTGGAAAGACGGAGGATGAGGGGTGACCTAATAGAGGTGTATAAAATTATGAAAGGCATAGATAGGGTGAACGGTGGGAAGCTTTTTCCCAGGTCGGTGGTGACGTTCACGAGGGGTCATAGGTTCAAGGTGAGGGGGGGGAGGTTTAACACGGATATCAGAAGGACATATTTTACACAGAGGGTGGTGGGGGCCTGGAATGCGCTGCCAGGCAAGGTGGTGGAGGCGGACACACTGGGAACGTTTAAGACTTATCTAGATAGCCACATGAACGGAGTGGGAATGGAGGGATACAAAAAAATGGTCTAGTTTGGACCAGGGAGCGGCGCGGGCTTGGAGGGCCGAAGGGCCTGTTCCTGTGCTGTATTGTTCTTTGTTCTTTGTAAATTTGTTACCCCTTATCCTAAGACTATGACCTCTCATCCTCGTTACCTAGTAATCTCTTGGGGTGTGAGTTGGTTCTGCAGCATTGGCTAATGGATCACCAATTAGATTTGCTTTTCATTTTGCTTCATGCAGTTTTCAAATATTTGTATTATTTCTTGAGAAAATGCTTGATGTTTTGCGAACAAATAAATTTCCAGATCTCGTTTGCCGTCACTTATTTCAAAATAATAAACTTCACTCTTATTGCTTAGCCTTTTGCGTTCCTGGCATGGCTGAATTTACCTCCTCTGGGAGGTTGTGAATCATGTCTGCTTTCCGGATTGTGGAGGGAGGGGTTGGGCTGTCCATCCCCACTATGGAACTAGCAAGAGTGGGACAGCTACATTCAGGAGGGCTACACACCACCCTTCTCCCACACTGATAAATAATAGCTACAAATAGAATAGAATAGAATCCCTACAGTGCAGAAGGAGGCCATTCAGCCAATCGAGTCTGCGCCAACTCTCTCTGACAGAGCTATCTCACCCAGGCCCGCTCCCCCACCCTATTCCTATAATCCCACACCTTTATCATGGCCAAACCACCTAAATTACACATCTTTGGACACTAAGGGGCAATTTAACATGGCCAATCCACCTAACCTGCACATCTTGGGATAGTAAGGGGCAATTTAGCATGGCCAATCCACCTAAGCTGCACATCTTGAGACACTAAGCGGCAATTTAGTATGGCCAATCCCCCTAACCTGCTCAACTTGGGACACTAAGGGGCAATTTAGCATGGCCAATCCACCTAATCTACACATCGTTGGACATTCAGGGGCAATTTAGCATGGCCAATCCACCTAACCTTTACATCGTGGGACAGGAAGCGGCAATTTAGTATGGCCAATCCACCTAATCTGCACATCTTTGGGCATTAAGGGCCAATTTAGCATGGCCAATCCACCTAAGCTGTACATCGTGGGACACTAAGGGGCAATTTAGCATGGCCAATCCACCTAAATGACACATCTTTGGATACTGAGGGGCAATTTAGCATGGCCAATCCACCTAAGCTGTACATCGTGGGACATTAAGGGGTAATTTAGCACGGCCAATCCACCTGGCCAGCACATCTTTCGGACTGTGGAAGGAAACCGGAGCACCCGGAGGAAACCCACGCAGACACGGGGAGAACGTGCTAACTTCACACAGTGACCCGAGGCTGGAATTGAACCTAAGTACCTGGTGCTGTGAGGCAGCAGTGCCAACCACTGAGCCACTGTGCCACTCCTGCCACCCCTGCCACCGTGCCGCCCGTGCCACCGAGGAGAAATCTGCTGCTCTTCTTTCAAACAGCTGATTGAATTTAACACCAACAAAGTGGGCATCTTATAGTCTGACCCAAAAGGTGGTACTGCTGACAAGACAGCACCCCCTCAGTACTACAGTGGGATTGTCACCTTAAGTGCCAGCCTCAGGAGCAGTACTTAAAGTCCACAAACTTTCGATTGGGAGGCGAGAATGCTACGTGCTGGTTGGCAGCTGGTTCCTGGCGCTATGGGATTTCCACTGCCCATAACCAACCATTCCCGTGACCCATTTGTCTTCCAGTTCAACAAAGGTGAAAAATGGTTACTTCTTCTGGGAGACGATAGCTGCAACTGCCATCGTTCTGATGTTAGCCATCTCTCCTTTCTCCTTAGTTAGTGTTCCACAGTTATACAATTTCTTTCCGTTTATCCCCTAGTGGTGTTGGTCTTTGGTCGGTATCTGTCAATTTCCTTATCTCTCCACATTGAAGTTACTTTCTAAAGCCCCATTATTTTCTCCAGTCACATATGTAAACATTTGTTTTTCCACAATGGGCTTTTTCGCATCTCATCATTTCTCCAGAAGTCTGCCTCTAATTAACTCCCAGTTTGTATCCGTTCTTTCATTTTCATAGAATCATATCGTCCAAGAGAGGCCCTTCAGCCCATCGAGTCTGTACCAACACATTAGAAACACCTGAACTCCCACCTAATCCCATCTGCCAGCACTTGGCCCATTGCCCTGAATGTTCCGATGTGCCAAGTGCTCATCCAGATACCTTTTAAAGGATGTGAGGCAACCCGCCTCCACCACCCTCCCAGGCAGCACATTCCAGACCATCACCACCCTTTGAGTAAAAAAGTTTTTCCTGACATTCCTCTTAAACCTCCTGTCCCCTCACCTTGAACCCATGTCCCCTCGTGACTGACCCTTCAACTAAGGGGAACAGCTGCTCCTTATCCACTCTGTCCATCCCCCTCGTAATCTTGTTCACCTCGATCAGGTCGCCCCCTCAGTCTTCTCTGCTCCAACGGAAACAATCCAAGCCTATCCGACCTCTCTTCATAAACATAAGCTTTTCCCAATTTTGTTTTTAATCATAATTGTCCTCAGTTCGTAACGAACGTCACTTGTCAGCTGTGGAGTGATGTTTGGATCTTACCAGGACTGAATGATTACAGATATATTTCCCTTCCTGAAAGATGGTGTTTAATCCCTTGATGTGGAGATGCCGGCGTTGGACTGGGGTAAGCACAGTAAGAAGTCTCACAACACCAGGTTAAAGTCCAACAGGTTTATTTGGTAGCAAATACCATAAGCTTTCGGAGCACAGCTCCTTTGTCAGATGGGGTGGATATCTGCTCTCCAACAGTGCACAGACACAGAAATCAAGTTACCCCTTGCCCTTGTAAGTCCCTCCATATGGCAAAAGCACACAGGCTCAATCCTGCCTCTTTGCCAGCTCAGCGAAGCAGCCATTGCCCCCAGGAGGGAGATCCCGGTGTCATTGGTGGGACAATAGGCTGGCACGCCTGTCCAGGCACGAGGCATCACAGTCTCACCCCCTTTCCCTTGCTCAGTCAGTGCAGCCAAGCACCACGCCAGCTCTCTCCAACACGACCCGCCTGGAGTGACACCAGTCTTGTGCCTCCGGAGAGAAGCGCGTCCCATTGACGCTGCAGGCGTCAGGATAGATGCAAACATGGGAAACCACGAAGCAAGGTAGTTGCAGGCCTTCACCAGCAGAGGGCAACACCTTCGATCAGACAAGCACTCATCGATTTATAGAATGCCTGCAGCGCAGAAGGAGGCCATTCAGCCCATCGGGTCTGCACCAACTCTTACCCAGAGAGTCCCACCCAGACCCCGCTAATCCTCCTAACCCACACATCGTGGGACACTAAGGAATAATTTATCATGGCCAATCCACCTAACCCGCACATCTTTGGACTGTGGGAGGAAAACGGAGCACCCGGAGAAAACCCACGCAGACACGGGGAGAATGTGCCAAGTGCCCATCACAGACAGTGACCTGAGGCTGGAATTGAACCCGGGTCCCTGGCGCTGTGAGGCAGCAGTGCCAACCACTGTGACGCTCATTGGGATAACCATTCCCTATCACAGTCAGTGAAAATTATTTTTGGCCTTTGGTTAACTATTTCCCATTGGTGTCTGAGGGCAATTATTTCATGTCACTTAACAATTTCGCAGTCTCCCTGATTGTTTTCCTTTCACCATTTCCCCTTTCCAAAACTGGGGGTCTGCATGCAATTTTCTTAAGTTTTCACTTAAACTTTAACTCATTATTAATTGTCAGCGACGTCTCTGCCATTGTTTAGATTTGCTGCCCTCCTGTGGCAACTCTGCATCATTGCAATTGAGGCACCACAAGAGGCAAGCTTATGAAACAAGTGCTGGGAAGTGGGATTAGGCTGGATTTGACTTGATTTATTATTGTCACATGTATTAGTATACAGTGAAAAGTATTGTTTCTTGCGTGCTATACAAACAAAGCATACCATTCATAGAGAAGGAAACGAGAGAGTGCAGGATGTAGTGTTACAGTCAGATCTGGGGTGTAGAGAAAGATCAACTTAATGTAAGGTAGGTCCATTCAAAAGTCTGGTGGCAGCAGAGAAGAAGCTGTTATTGAGTCGGTTGGTACGAGTCCTGAGATTTTTATATCTTTTTCCCAATGGAAGGAGGTGGAAGAGAGAATGTCCGGGGTGCGTGGGGTCCTTGATTATGCTGGCTGCTTTGCCGAGGTAGCGGAAAGTGTAGACAGAGTCAGTGGATGGGAGGCTGGTTTGCGTGATGGACTGGGTTACATTCACCTGCAGAGGGCATCACCTTGGGCAGAGCAGGAGCCATACCGAGCTGTGATACAACCAGAAAGAATGCTTTCTGTGGTCCATCTGCAAAAGTTGGTGAGAGTCGTAGCTGACATGCCAAATTTCCTTCGTCTTTTGAACTATAGTCTCGACATGCGGTACCTGGACAGGTTGTTGGTGATCTGGACACCTAGAAATTTGAAGCTCTCGACCATTTCCGCTTCGTCCCCGTTGATGTAGACAGGGGCATGTTCTCCATTACACTTCCTGAAGTCGATAACAATCTCCTATGTTTTGGTGACGTAGAAGGAGAGATTATTGTCGGCTGAATCAACAATGATGGGCCGTGATGCGCTATCAATAAGGCGAAAGACTACCGGTGTGCCAATACAAGTGTAGGCTTTTATTCACAACAGAATCAGGAGCACATCCCAACAAATAACCGACCTGGACTGAACAAGGGGGAGGAGACAGCCACCTTTATACTAGGTGCCGAGGGGAGGAACCAAACCGGGAGGGGATGTGTCCAGGTATGACAAACACACACAACGGTGGTCCATATAGGACAAAAGTACAACTGAAATCCACCGCATTCACCCCTTCCTTTAAAAAAACAACACGGGGATGAAACAGAAACGATATCACAAGTCCAGACGAACCGGTGGCTTGATCCGCCGTCGCGATCGTCGTAGTGCAGGTCGCAGAGTCGTCCGAGCAGGGAGCGATGTCGGCCCAGGCTCCGTACAGTGAGCGTCGAGAGAAGGCGCTGGGTGGTGTGAAGCGGACCGATCCGTCGTCCCATCCAGTCGTCGGGTACTGCATGGCTCCGGCTCCGGCGACTCAAGCGAGCTGTACATAGGGGCGAGAGGAGTGAGCAGTGGCCCTGGTGGCGTATGGGGAACAGAGGGAACTGGAGCTGGGGGGTGGGGGGGCCGCAACAGGCTCTGGGCGCACTACATTGGGGACAGGGACTGAAGGGGGAAGGGGCGTAGCTGTCTCCGAGTGGACAACACCGGGAACAGTGGGGCGGAAGGACGTGGTGGCCTCAGGGGCACCCGCGGGTGCCAAGTCACGGACAGAAACCGTGTCCTCCCGCCCATCGGGGTACGCCACATAAGCGTATTGAGGGTTCGCGTGGAGCAATTGGACCTCCTCGACCAAGGGATCTGCCTTATGGGTCCGGACATGCTTCCGAAGCAGAACGGGCCCCGGGGACATCAGCCAATCCGGGAGCGAAGTACCCGAGGAGGGCTTCCTGGGAAAAGTGAACATCCGCTCGTGAGGGGTCGTATTGGTCGCTGTACACAAGAGTGACCTAATGGAATGTAATGCGTCCGGGAGGACGTCTTGCCAACGGCTGACTAGAAGGCCCCTAGACCGTAGTGCTAATAGAACAGCCTTCCAGACGGTTGTGTTCTCCCGCTCTACTTGACCATTGCCCCTGGGGTGATAGCTAGTGGTGCGACTGGAGGCAACGCCTTTGGCGAGCAGGTACTGCCTCAGCTCGTCACTCATGAAAGAGGACCCACAGTCGCTATGAACATAGGATGGGAAGCCGAACAGGGTGAAGAGCGTGTTCAGGGTCCGAATCACTGTAGCCGTGGTCATGTCCAGGCAGGGGAAGGCAAAAGGGAAACGTGAGTATTCGTCAATGATATTCAGGAAATACACATTGCGGTTAGAGGAGGGGAGGGGGCCTTTAAAATCAATGCTAAGGCGCTCAAACGCGCGAGTGGCCTTCACCAGGTGTGCCCTACCTGGCCGGTAGAACTGCGGTTTGCACTCAGCGCAGACCCTGCATTGCCTGGTAATCGTCTGGACTTCCTCGAGGGAGTAGGGCAGGTTACGGGCTTTGACAAAGTGGAAAAATCTGGTGACACCCGGATGACAGAGGTCGTTATGGAGGGACTGTAGCTGGTCTAGTTGGGCGCTGGCACATGATCCACGGGACAGGGCATCTGGGGGCTCACTGAGCTTCCCAGGCCGGTACATGATGTCATATCTGTAGGTGGAGAGCTCAATCCTCCACCGCAAGATCTTGTCATTCTTAATCTTGCCCTTTTGCCTGGTGTTAAACAGGAAGGCAACTGACCGCTGGTCCGTAATTAAGGTGAATCGTTGGCCCGCAAGATAATGTCGCCAGTGCCGGACGGCTTCCACAATGGCCTGGGCCTCCTTCTCGACCGAGGAGTGTCGAATCTCAGGGCCTTGTAAGGTCCGGGAAAAGAAGGCCACCGGACGGCCCCTCTGGTTAAGGGTGGCGGCTAGGGCAAAGTCAGATGCATCACTTTCCACTTGGAATGGGATGGATTTGTCCACAGCATGCATCGCGGCCTTCGCGATGTCCGCTTTGATGTCGTCGAAGGTCCAACGGGCCTCCTGCGCCAGGGGAAAAGAGGTCGATTTTAGAAGCGGACGGGCTTTATCCACGTAACGGGGAACCCACTGGGCATAATAGGAGAAGAAGCCCAGGCATCTCCTCAGCGCTTTGAGGGTAGTCGGGAGGGGAAGCTGCATAAGGAGACGCATACGGCTGGGTCGGGACCAAGGACACTATTTTCTATCACGTACCCAAGGATGGCGAGGCGGCGTGTCCGAAAAACACACTTCGCCTCATTATATGTGAGGTTCAGGAGAGCGGCCGTACGAAGGAATTTTTGTAGGTTGGCATCATGGTCCTGCAGGTCATGGCCGCAGATGGATACGGGAAAGTGACCCGTAGCTCGCGCTGGTCCACCATTTGATCCATGGCCCGCTGGAAGACTGAGACCCCATTGGTGACACCAAAGGGGACTCGGAGGAACTGGTAGAGGCGACCGTCCGCCTCAAAGGCAGTATATGGGCGATCCTCCGAGCGGATAGGGAGCTGGTGGTAAGCCGATTTCAAATCGATCGTCGAGAAAACCCTATAGTGCGCGATACGGTTGACTATGTCCGCGATGCGGGGAAGAGGGTACGCATCTAGTTGCGTATATCTGTTTATGGTCTGGCTATAGTCAATCACCATGCGGTGTTTCTCCCCCGATTTAACTACGACCACTTGCGCCCTCCCGGGGCTGGTGCTGGCCTGGATAATCCCTTCCCTGAGCAAACGTTGTACTTCGGACCAAATGAAGGCCCGGTCTTCCGCACGATAGCACCTACTTTTGGTGGCTAGAGGCCTACAATCCGGGGTGAGGTTATCGAATAAAGGGGGGGGTAATCTTGAGGGTCGAGAGACTGCAGGTGGTGCTCGGGGGGCGCTGCAGTGACGGCGCCTTGCAGACTGAGAGCGGGGGATAAGGGCCATCATACTGCAGGGTGACGCTCATATGATGGGTGAGGAAATCTAACCCCAGCAGTACAGCTGCGCAGAGTCACGGCAGCACGAGGAGCCGAAAACGCTCGTAGACTGTGCCCTGTACCGTCAGCGTCACCAAACAGCACCCGAGGACCTCCACTGAGTGGGAATTCGAGGCCATGGAGATGGTCTGGCTCCAGGGTCGCACGGGAAGGGCATATTGACGCACTGTGCGAGGGTGTATAAAACTTTCTGTGCTCCCGCAGTCGAACAGGCAGTTTTCTGCATGACCATTTACCTTGATCTCCATTATTGACTTGGAGAGTTGGTGAGGCTGCGACTGGTCCAGGCAAATCGATGCCATCGTCGAATCCAGGAAGAATCCATCTTCGTCGCCGTCTGATGACGTCACGGATAAAGCTTCCTGCTCGGCGCGTCTTGATGACAGTCTCAAAGATGGCGATTCCCGCACTTCCGGTGACCACATCAAAGATGGCGATTCGCGCGCAGCCACCGCCTGCATTAAAGATGGCTGCGCCCGCGGAACACACGTGGCGCCACGAGGCTTCGGAATCGGCTTCGCCCGACAGACTTTAACGAAGTGGCCTAGCTTACCGCATCTGGAGCAGATCACATCCTTCGCCGGGCAGCGACGCCGAGGGTGCCTGGATTGGCCACAAAAGTAACATTTGGGCCCCGCTGGAACAGCCGTCGCGGTGGAACCATCGATGGAACGGGATGCGGGGTAGGACCCGAGGTTGTGAGAGGCCACTTCTAGCGTTTCAGCCATCATGGCCGTTTTCCGGAGATCCAGGCCATCTTGTTCAAGCAGACACTGCCGGATGTCTGTAGACTCAATGCCCGCAACGTAGGCGTCGCGGATCAGGTCCTCCGTGTTCTGAGCTGCTGTAGCAGCCTTACAGTCGCAAGCTCGAGCTAGGACCCGCAGGGTGCGCAGAAATTGGGCGCACGATTCTCCTGGCTGCTGCTTGCGGGTAGTTAGGAGATGTCTGGCGTAGACCACGTTAGGGCTCTTTTGAAACTGCCCTTTTAGGAGTTCGATAGCGTCCGCGTATGTAGCAGCGTCCCGGAAGATACCGTAGACTGCTTCGCTCACCCGGGCGCGGAGCACGTGGAGTTTAGCATCGTCGGTGTCGATGGCCGTAGCGGTGTCGATGAATGCTTCGAAGCAGTCCAGCCAATGGTCAAATTTATCAGAGGCTCCAACCTCTTGAGGGTCTCATGTTAACTTGTCGGGTTTTAGAAATTGCTCCATGCTGGTCAACTGTTGTGAATAAAATTGATGCGCTCTCAATAAGGCGAAAGACTACCTGTGTGCCAATACAAGTGTAGGCTTTTATTCACAACAGAATCAGGAGCACATCCCAACAGGTAACCGACCTGGACTGAACAAAGGGGGAGGAGACAGCCACCTTTATACTAGGTGCCGAGGGGAGGAACCAAACCGGGAGGGGATGTGTCCAGGTATGACAAACACACAACGGTGGTCCATATAGGACAAAGGCACAACTGAGGTCCACCACAGGCCAAATGGCCTGCTTCAAATTTCATACAGACAAGGATCAGAAGTAGGCCATTCAGCCCCTCGAGCCTGCTCCACCAGTTAATAAGATAATGGCTGATCTGATAGCAATTTCAAATCTGAACTCTACCTACTGCTGATGACCTCTCACCCCGTCCATCCTTGCGTACCAAGAATCTATCGAGCTCAACCTTAGAAATATTCAAAGACTCTGCCTTTAAGGAAGAGAGTTCCAGAGACTCACAACACTCTCAGTGCAAAAAGTTCACCTCATCTCTGTCTTAACCTCGCGACCCCTTACCTTTAAACTCTGACCCTCCAAGTTCTAGATCCTATCATTGAATCCCTACAGGGCAGAAGAGGCCATTAGCCCCATCGAACCCGCACTGACTCTCTGACAGAGTAACTTGTCCAGGCCCACTCCCCTGCCCATCCCCGTAACCCCATACATTTACCATGGTTGGTCCATCTAACCGACATATCTTTGGACACTAAACAGCAATTTAGCATGGCCAATCCACCTAAACTGTACATCTTTGGACTGTGGGAGGAAACCGGAGCACCCGGAGGAAACCCACGCAGACACGGGGAGAACGTGCAGACTCTGCACAGACAGTGACCCAAGCTGGGAATCGAACCTGGGTTCCTGGCGCTGTGAGGCAGCAGTACTAACCATTACTCCACACACAAGAGGAAGCCCCTCTCTACATCTACTCTGCCAAGACCCCCTGAGGGATCCTATATGTTTCTTTTATCATTCTATTATTTGTTTTTAATCATGGAATCATAGAATAGAATCCCATCATTCAGAAAGAGGCCATTCGGCCCATCGAGCCTGTACCAGCAACAATCCCACCCAGGTCCTATCCTCGTAACCCCACATTTTTACCCTGTTAATCCCCCTGACACGAAGGGGCAATTTAGCATAGTCAATGCACCTAACCCGCACAACTTTGGAGTGTGGAAGGAAACCAGAGCACCCGGAGGAAACCCACACAGACTCGGGGGAGAACGAGCAAACTCTTCACAGTCAGTGACCCAAGCTGGGAATTGAACCCGGGTCCCTGAGTCAGCAGTGCTAACCACTGTGCCACTATGCCAGCCCTTAGTGTCCAAAGATGTGCAGGTTAGGGGGATGAGCCATGCTAAATTGCCCCTTAATGTCCAAAGATGTGTTGGTTAGGTGGATTGGCCATGCTAAATTGCCCCTTAGTGTCAGGGGGATTAGTAGGGTAAATGAGGCTTACGGGAATAGAGTCTGGGTGGGATTGTGGTCGGTGCAGACTCGATGGGCCGAATGGCCTCCATCTGTACTGTCGGGATTCTATGAATTTAGCACGGCCAATCCACCTAACCTGCACATTTTTGGAAACTAAGGTGCAAATTAACAAGGCCAATCTACGTGACCTGCACATCTTTGGACACTAAGGTGCAATTTAGCATGGCCAATCCATCTAACCTGAATATTTTAGGACACTAAGGGGCAATTTAGCATGGCCAATCCACCTCACCCGCACATCTTTGGACACTAAGGGGCAACTTAACATGGCCAATCCACCTAACTTGAACCTCTTTGGAGCGTGGGAGGAAATTCCACTTGTTAGTCACGTAATGAAAGGACAGATTGTTTAATTGTGTGACTAATTTACCAACAGATTGTTTAATGTCGAACTAACTTTTATACAGATAACAATCTTTGTGTTATGGGGCCAAGGAATGGGGTGGGGATCCGTGTGGTTTTCCGCAATGTGGGAGGAGGTTAAAATGATGTGGTGAGCCCCTTGCTGATAGAGCGTGCAATCTGAGGGACAAGTGTCGGCACGCAGAAGTTATCATGTTTATGGGCATCCAGTTACATGTTGTGAAACTTGACGGTAAACATGCACATTTTTGTACAATGGGAGAAGATGAACTTGAGCAAGAACTCAAAGCTCCCCAAAGCGCTTGGTAATCAAGTTGTTTCCACTGTTGGCGTGTGGTCGAACGTGACAACTGACTTTAGCACAGCGAGAGCCTACAATCAAGATTAGTGACCAGTTTCAAAGTTTATTTATTATTGTCACAAGGAGGCTTACATTAACACTGCAATGAAGTTACTGTGAAAATCCCCCAGTCGCCACACTCCAGCGCCTGTTTGGATACACTGAGGGAGAATTTAGCACGGCCAATGCACCTAACCAGTACATCTTTTGGACTGTGGGAGGAAACCGGAGCATTCGGAGGAAACCCACGCAGACACGGGGAGAACGTGCAGTCTCCGCACAGACAGTGACCCAAGCCGGGAATTGAACCCGGGTCCCTGGCACTGTGAGGCAGCAGTGCTAACCACTGTGCCACCGTGCCATTTTCGAGATAGTTTAGGAACTTTGCGGAAAGTCCTTTGAACTGATTTGAAAAGTATCATAATATCCTTAATGCCCACTTGAACGGGTGAATGGGGCTAAAATATGGTAGTTCCACCGATGGCATGCTGCCTGGCTTTTCATAGAATCCCTACAGTGCAGAAGAAGGCCATTCGGCCCATCAAGTCTGCACCAACAACAATCCCACCCAGGCCCTATCCCCTTAACCCCATGCATTTACCCTAGCTAGTACCCCTGACACTAAGGGGCAACTTAGCATGGCCAATCCACCTAACCCGCACATCTTTGGAGTGTGGGAGGAAACTGGAGCACCCGGAGGAAACTCACGCAGACACGGGAGGAACATGCAAACTCCACACAGACAGTGACCCGAGGCCGGAATCGAACCCAGTTCCCTGGCGCCGTGGGGCAGTGCTAACCACTGTGCCACCATGCCGAATGTGGAAGTTGAATCCTTGATCTACTGACTTCAAGGCACAGTTACCAGATTTTTAGTGGGTAGGGATATTGACGGATACGGAATCAAGGCAGATAAATGGATTCCAGATATATAGGTGGCAGAACAGGCTCAAGGGAATGAAATTGTAAAGGGTGCAAATAAAGATTTACAAGGATTTTACCGGGACTGGAAGGTTTGATTTATAAAGGAGAGGCTGGATAGGCTGTGGCTTTTTTTTCCCTGGAGCGTAGGAGGATTGGGGGGTGACCTTATAGAGGTTTATAAAATCATGAGGGGCATAGATAAGGTGAACAGCCCAGGTCTTTTCCCCAGGGTAGGGGGAAACTAGAGGGCATAGGTTTAAGGTGAGAGGGGAAAGATATAAAAGGGACCTGAGGGGCAACCTTTTCACACAGAGGGTAGTGCGTGTATTGAAGGAGTTGCCGGAGGGGGTGGTAGAAGTGGGTACAATTACAGCATATTTCCTAAACTGAACTAGTCCCATTTGCCCCGCGTTTGGCCCATATCCCTCTAAACCTTTCCGATCCATGTACCTTGTCCAAATGTCTCTCAAATGTTGTAATTTGAAAAGACTTGATCTATTCACCTTATCTGTGCCCCTCATGATTTTATAGACCTCTACAAGTTCACCCCCTCATCCTCCTACGCTCCAGGAAAATAGTCCCAGCCTTCCCAGCCTCTCCTTATAATTCAAACCATCCGGTCCCAGTAACATCTTTGTAAATCTTTTTTGCACCATTTCCAGTTTAATAATATCCTTTCTACAGCAGGGAGATCAGAATTGTACTCAGTACTCCAAATGTGGCCTTACTGATGTCTTGGACAGATGTAACATAATTTCCCAACTCCTGTACGAGAATGATCCCAGGAATGAAGAGCTTGTCGTATGAGGAGTGGTTGAGGAGTCTGGGTCTCTACTCGTTGGAGTTTAGAAGGATGATGGGGGGATCTAATTGAAACTTACAGAATACTGAGGGGTCTGGGGAGAGTGGACATGGAGAGGATGTTTCCACTAGTGGGAGAGACTAGAACTCGAGGGCACAACCTCAGAGTGAAGGGATGATCCTTTAAAACTGAGATGAGGAGGAATTCTTTCAGCCCGAGAGTGGTGAATCTGTGGAACTCATTGCCACAGAGGACTGTGGAGGCCAGGTCATTCAGTGTCTTTAAGACAGAGATAGGTAGGTTCTTGATCAATAAGGGTCAAGGATTCCGGGGAGAAGACAGGAGAATGGGGATGAGAATCATATCAGCCATGATTGAATGGCAGAGCAGACTCGATGGGCCGAATGGCCTAATTCTGCTGCTATATCTTATGGTCAATGCTCTGACCAATGAAGGAACTCTTGCCTTCAAGGCAAGTGTGCCAAACGCCTTCTCCACCACCCTGTAATGCCCCTTTCAAGGTGTACCGGCAGCCTTAGGTCTCTCTGGGGATAGTGGGGGGAGGTGGCGGTAATGTCACAAGATCAAGGGAGGTTGAAGTTGAGGGTTCAGACTTAACAGCAGCAATAATAACCGCGTAGATCGCCAACAATCTACTCAAAAACATTCAGCTTGGGGAACGGCTTCACATATCGTGTTGTTGCCTGCTCGGCATAGCTTACATTCTATTCCAATGGCTGAAGACATCTTTGAAACAAAGATAATCATTGTGGAATTTAAAACAGGGAGCGACGCAATAAAAGTTTGGCAATTAAGTGTCCCGACAGCAAACAGATCCACATACCTGATCTTCAAATATTTAATGTTTGGGGGAACTCATCCAGAAAGTGAGAGTATTAACTCTGGAACTCTGGAAAGCCGTCCTGTGAAGGTTTATTAGTGTATATGCGGAGTGTGTTATTTGTATCTGTGCATTTTAGACAATTGTATTAACCAGGAATTGTAATGGTGGCACAGTGGGTTAGCACTGCTGCTTCACAGCGCCAGGGACCCGGATTCTATTCCAGCCTCAGGTCACTGTCTGTGTGGAGCTTGCACGTTCTCCCCGTGTCTGCGTGGGTTTCCTCCGGGTGCTCCGGTTTCCTCCTCCACTCCAAAGATGTGCGGGTTAGGTGGATTGGCCAAGCTAAATTTCCCCTTAGTTTCCAAAGATGTGTAGGTTAGGTGGATTGGACATGCTAAATTGCCCCTTAGTGTCCAAAGATGTGCAGGTTAGGTTGATTAAGGGACAATTTAACATGGCCAATCAACCTAACCTGCAAATCTTTGGACACTAAGGGGCAATTTAGCATGGCCAGTGTCGGGGAATTAGCAGGGTAAATACGTGGGGTTATGGGAATAGGGCCTGGGTGGGAGTGTGGTGGGTGCAGACTCGATGGGCCAAATGGCCTCCTTCTGCACTGTAGGACACCTCCAAAGATGTGCAGGTTAGGTGGATTGGCCATGCTAAATTGCTAATCAGGGGTGATCTTACAGAGGGTTATAAAATCGTAAGGGGCATAGATAAGGTGAATAGCCCAGGTCTTTTCAAATTACAACATTTGAAAAACATTTGGACAGATACATAGATGGGAAAGGTGTAGAGGGATCTGAGCCAATTAGTGTCAGGGGATTAGCAGGGTAAATATGTGGGGTTACGCGGATAGGGCCTGGGTGGGATTGTTGTCGGCGCAAACTCGATGGGCTGAATGGCCTCCTCTGTACTGGAGTGATTCTATTCTATGAAAAAAGTTTGACAATGAAGTCTGTATGAAGCTTCAAAGGCCCTCCTGTAATATTGTAAATTTTCTCTACCAAGTGATGTTAGTTCTCATAAAGTCGCAACCTCACTCTATATATATATAAATAGCACCTTTAACCTAATAGAATGCCCCAAAGAACTTAATGGGAGCACTCAACCATATCAGACGCTGAACAACACAAGGAAGTATTGGCGCAGGCGAACAAAGGCTTCATCTGAAATGTCAGATGTGTCCGAAAGGAGGGAATTGAGGTGGAGAGGTTGAGGGAGGGGATTCCAGCAGAGAGTGAAACCAATGGTACAACCAAAAACACAAGTGGAAATGGTTGAAAGTTTCAAGTTTCTAGGTGTCCAGATCACCAACAACCTGCCCTGGTCCCCCCATGCTGACACTATAGTTAAGAAAGCCCACCAACGCCTCTACTTTCTCAGGAAGCTAAGGAAATTTGGCACGCAGTTACGACTCTCACTAATTTTAACAGATGCACCCATAGAAAGCATTCTTTCTGGATGTATCAGAACTTGGTATGGCTCCTGCTCTGCCCAAGACCGCAAGTAACCACAAAGGATCGTGAAACAAAGTCAGAAAATGCTGGAAAATCCCAGCAGGTCTGACAGCATCTGTGGAGAGAGAATAGAGCCAACGTTTTGTGTCTGGGTGACCCTTTGTCAGAGCTGATGAGAAGGAAAATCGGACAAGGTTGATACCATGAGGGTGGGGGAGTGGGGGCTGTAATTGGACAAAAAGAATGTAAATGGTGATGATAAAGGCTGAGAAAGGTGCTAATAGCGGTCATTAAATGATGTGTGAATGGCAGAACAGAGGTACAGATTGTTATGGGACTACCTGAGGAATGTGGCAGTTGGCCCTGGTCGTGGTGGGGGGTTTGAGACAAGGGGTGAGCGAGATTTCAGAAGTGCCAAAAGAAAAGTAAGAATAAAAAGTGATAAAGGTGGATGAATGAAACGAGAAGAAGAAATGAAACAAAGTAAATGGAAATGGGGTGAAGGTGGAAGAGAGAGTTCAGGCTCTGAAGTTGTTGAACTCAATGTTCAGTCCGGAAGGATGTAAAATGCCCATTTGGGTGGTGAATGTAGTCCAGTCCATCACGCAAACCAGCCTCCCATCCATTGACTCTGTCTATACTTCCCACTGCCTCGGCAAAGCAGCCACATAATCAAGGACTCCATTTACCCCGGACACTCTCTCTTCCAGTTTCTTCCGTCGGGAAAAAGATACAAAAGTCCAAGGTCACGTACCAACTGACTCAAGAACAGCTTCTTCCCTGCTGCTGTCAGACTTTTGAATGGACCGACCTTATATTAAGTTGATCTGACTCTACACTGTAGCTATGACTGTAACATGACATTCTGCACCTTCTTTCCTTCTCCGCTATGTACTCTATGAACGGTATGCTTTATCTATATAGCGCGCAAGCGGCATAGTGGTACAGTGGTTAGCACTACCGCCTCACAGCGCCAGGGTCCCGGTTTCGATTCCCGGTTTGGGTCACTTGTCTTGTGGAGTCTGCACGTTCTCCCCGTGTCTGCGTGGGTTTCCTCCAGGTGCTCCAGTTTCCAACCACAGTCCGAAGGACGTGCTGGTTAGGGTGCATTGGTCATGCTAAATTCTCCCTCAGTGTATCCGAACAGGCGCTGGAGTGTGGCAACTCGGGGATTTTCATAGTAACTTCATTGCAGTGTTAATGTAAACCTACTTGTGACACTAATAAATAAATAATAGAAACAATACTTTTCACTATGTCCCAATACATGTGACAATAATAAATTAAATCCATGATTTCGTAGAATCCCTACAGTGCAGAAGGAGGCCATTCGGCCCATCAAGTCTGCACTGACCACAATTTCACCCAGGCCCTATCCCCATAGCCCCATGAATTTACCCTCCTAATCCCCCTGACACCACGGGGTAATTTAGCATGGCCAATCCACCTAACCAGCACATTCTTGGACTGTGGGAGGAAACCAGAACACCGGGAGGAAACCCGCACAGACACGGGGAGAATGTGCAAACTCCACACAGGCAGTCACCCGAGGCTGGAATTGAACTCGGGTCCCTGGCGCTGTGAGGCAGCAATGCTAACCACTGTGCCACCGGGCTGGAAGAGAGTTCCATAAAACTCACCGCCCTCCAAGGGAAGAGATTTCACCTGACCTTGGAGAGAAGGGAAGAGAAGTAAGGAGGGAAGGAAGGAGATATTCAGGCCCTCAAAGCTTGTTATCATATGGCGCTCCAAATGCTAAAGTATTTTTAAAATTCTTTAACGACATGCTCCAGAAAGAGCTGGGAGGTGGAGAGGATTGAGTCAGCAAGTGAGGCAGCCAGGAAAGGGTTAACGTTTAACTGGAGCTCCACTGCCTATCGCTGCAGCTTGTAGGAGTTCCCCAGTCGAGAGGAGAGGTTCTCCTGTCCTGGAGCTGCGACCAGCAATACTGAGTAAACACGTCTTCAGTTTCTCAGTCTCAGCTCAGCATGGCTCCAGCTTCTGCTCTGACCTGTACCCTCCTTCTCTCAGTCTGTTCCCATGTTGTCTACCTCCAAGGTACGTACTCCCAATGCATCCCCAAGTTCACCTTCATTATTCCGGGGTTCTGAAGCATCGAGGATTCAGGGTCAGGTACAGGGATAGGGGCAGAATCAGGGTTCGGGACATGGTTAGGGTTAGGGAACGAATGAGACTCAGATGAGGATTACGATTCGAGTTCGGTTTAAGTTATGGTTCAGCTTAAAGTTGGCATTAAGGTTAGGGATACGGCTGGAGTTAATGATAGGATCGGGCACTGTGGCACAGTGGTTAGCACTGCTGCCTCACAGCGCCAGGGACTCGGGTTCGATTCCAGCCTCAGGTGGTTGTCTGTGTGGAGTTTGCACCTTCTCCCCGATGTCTGCGTGGGTTTCCTCCAGGTGCTCCGGTTTCCTACCACAGTCCAAAGATGTGTAGGTTAGGTGGATTGGCCATGCTAAATTGCCCCTTCGTGTCCAAAGATGTGCAGGTTAGGTGGTTTGGCCATGCTAAATTGTCCCTTAGTGTCCCAAGATATGCAGGTTAGGTAGATTGGCCATGCTAAATTGCCCCTTAGTGTCCCAAGATGTGGAGGATAGGTGGATTGGTTATGCTAAATTGCCCCTTAGTGTCCAAAGATGTGCAGGTTTGATGGATTAACCATGGTAAGTTGTCCCTTGGTGTCCAAAGATGTGCAGGGGATCAATGAGGTAAATACATAGGGTTATGGGGATAGGGTCTGGGTAGGAGGCTCTTTCAGAGAGTCAGTGCAGACTCTATGGGCCGAATGGCGTCCTTCTGCACTGTAGGGATTCTGTTCTATGGGATTCTATGAATTGGGAACAAGGTTAAGGTTAGAGTTGGGAACTGGGTTCAGGGTTAAGGTTCAGGTCATGGCTGACGTTAGAATTACGATTAGCCTGAGGGTAAGGGAGAGGGTGAGAGATACTGTTAATGTTTGTGTTATGGTGCGGTTTAGGATAAGGTTCGTGTTCACATTTTGAATTCGGGTTTGCGATAGGGTTCGAGTGGGTGTTCTGTTGTGATGGAGGTTTGGGTTATGTTACAGGATACAATTAGGAATATGTTTGAGTTGAGGCCAGGGGTCGAATTCAAGTTCTGGTAATCGATACGGTGAGAGTTCAGGATAGGGTCAGAGTTGGTTAGGGTGTCACGGATTAGTGTCAGGATTTCAGTCGTGGTTAGAATTCTGAGTTTCCTCCCCTCTCTCACCCAGGGGGGTTTTTTTTTGGAAAGCCCTTCGGAGAAAGATTGCGACACATTTAACCTTGTCAATACCTAACAACGCTACGGTTCAAATAATTTGCCTGAAGGGTTCTACTTCTTTTAACTGATGTGACGTGACGTTGGAGGGTAATCACCAACGCAGTGCAGGAGGAGCACTGCACTGTCAGAGGGTCAGTACTGAGGGAGTGCCGCACTGTCAGAGGGTCAGTGCTGAGGGAGTGCTGCACTGTCAGAGGGTCAGTGCTGAGGGAGTGCTGCACTGTCAGAGGGTCAGTGCTGAGGGAGTGCTGCACTGTCAGAGGGTCAGTGCTGAGGGAGTGCTGCACTGTCAGAGGGTCAGTGCTGAGGTAGTGCTGCACTGTCAGAGGGTCAGTGCTGAGCGAGTGCTGCACTGTCAGAGGGTCAGTGCTGAGGGAGTGCTGCACTGTCAGAGGGTCAGTGCTGAGCGAGTGCTGCACTGTCAGAGGGTCAGTGCTGAGGGAGTGCTGCACTGTCAGAGGGTCAGTGCTGAGCGAGTGCTGCACTGTCAGAGGGTCAGTGCTGAGGGAGTGCTGCACTGTCAGAGGGTCAGTACTGAGGGAGTGCTGCACTGTCAGAGGGTCAGTACTGAGGGAGCGCTGCACTGTCAGAGGGTCAGTACTGAGGGAGTGCTGCACTGTCAGAGGGTCAGTACTGAGGGAGTGCTGCACTGTCAGAGGGTCAGTACTGAGGGAGCGCTGCACTGTCAGAGGGTCAGTACTGAGGGAGTGCCGCACTGTCAGAGGGTCAGTACTGAGGGAGTGCCGCACTGTCAGACAGTCAGTGCTGAGGGAGTGCCGCACTGTCAGAGGGTCAGTGCTGAGGGAGTGCCGCAATGTCAGAGGGTCAGTACCGAGGGAGTGCCGCACTGTCAGAGGGTCAGTGCTGAGGGAGTGCTGCACTGTCAGAGGGTCAGTGCTGAGGGAGTGCCGCACTGTCAGAGGGTCAGTGCTGAGGGAGTGCCGCACTGTCAGAGGGTCAGTACTGAGGGAGTGCCGCACTGTCAGAGGGTCAGTGCTGAGGGAGTGCCGCACTGTCAGAGGGTCAGTACTGAGGGAGTGCTGCACTGTCAGAGGGTCAGTACTGAGGGAGCGCTGCACTGTCAGAGGGTCAGTACTGAGGGAGTGCTGCACTGTCAGAGGGTCAGTACTGAGGGAGCGCTGCACTGTCAGAGGGTCAGTACTGAGGGAGCGCTGCACTGTCAGAGGGTCAGTACTGAGGGAGTGCCGCACTGTCAGAGGGTCAGTACTGAGGGAGTGCCGCACTGTCAGACAGTCAGTGCTGAGGGAGTGCCGCACTGTCAGAGGGTCAGTGCTGAGGGAGTGCCGCAATGTCAGAGGGTCAGTACCGAGGGAGTGCCGCACTGTCAGAGGGTCAGTGCTGAGGGAGTGCTGCACTGTCAGAGGGTCAGTGCTGAGGGAGTGCCGCAATGTCAGAGGGTCAGTACCGAGGGAGTGCCGCACTGTCAGAGGGTCAGTGCTGAGGGAGTGCTGCACTGTCAGAGGGTCAGTGCTGAGGGAGTGCCGCACTGTCAGAGGGTCAGTGCCGAGGGAGTGCCGCACTGTCAGAGGGTCAGTACTGAGGGAGTGCTGCACTGTCAGAGGGTCAGTGCTGAGGGAGTGCTGCACTGTCAGAGGGTCAGTGCTGAGGGAGTGCTGCACTGTCAGAGGGTCAGTGCTGAGGGAGTGCCGCACTGTCAGAGGGTCAGTACTGAGGGAGTGCCGCACTGTCAGAGGATCAGTACTGAGGGTGTGTATGGTATGCTTTGTCTGTATAGTGCACTAGAAACAATACTTTTCACTGTCTACTAATACATGTGACAATAATATATCAAATCAAATCAGTTCTGGGGATCAGTCACATGCAGGGCAGACCCGGTAAGGACGGCAGATTCCCCTCTCTAAAGGACATTAGTGAACCAGATGGAGTTTTACAACAATCGACAATGGTTTCATGGTCATCAGTAGATTCGTAATTCCAGATTGTTTTTATTGAATTCAAATTCCACCATCTGCCGTGGCGGGTTTCGAACACAGGTCCCCGGAATATTAGCTGCGTTTCTGGATTGATGGTGTAGTTATAATACCACTAGGCCATCACCTCCCCCTGCCTCGGGCCTCTTGTTTACAAGCCCAGTGATATCATCATCACAGAATCTTACAATCCCTCCAGTGCAGAGGGAGGCCATTTGGCCCATCGAATCTGCTCCGACAACAACCCCACCCAGCTCCTATCCCCGTAACCCCATGCATTTACCCTACTAATCCACCTGACACTAAGGGGTAATTTAGCACGGCCAATCCACCTAACCCGCACATCTTCGGACTGTGGGAGGAAACCGGAGCACCCGGAGGAAACCCACGCAGACACGGGGAGAATGTGCGGACTCCATGGTAGCACGGTGGTTAGCACTGCTGCCTCACAGCGACAGGGATACGGGTTCGATTCCCGGCTCGGGTCACTGTCTGTGTGGAGTTTGCACATTCTCCCCGTGTCTACGTGGGTTTCCTCCGGGTGCTCCGGTTTCCTCCCACATATCAAAGATGTACGGGTTAGGTTGATTGGCCCGAGTGCCAGGTAGATTAGCATATGTGGTTTTACGGGGATAGGGCCTGGGTGGGATTGTGGTCGGTGCTGACCCGATGGGCCGAATGGCCTCCTTCTGCACTGTAGGGATTCTATGATTTCACGCAGACAGTGACCGGAGGCAGGAATTGAACCCGGGTCCCTGGCACGGTGAGGCAGCAGTGCTAACCACTGTGCCACCCATCATGTCACCATCTCCTGCGTGTTGGCCTTTTTTGGGTTAACAGCAGTAGGGAGACTTTTCCGTGCTTGCTTTTCACAGATAACTGGGTGGCGACGAGATGGGAATCAGTAAGTGCGGAGTAAACACGATGTACCACCCCCACCCACACCCCGCGGTGCGGTAAACGTGGCGCCTGTCTGCCTCTCGTTGCATAACCGAGAGGGGCTGGGATTGAGTCAGGGACAATCTGCTTTAATCAACCTTGTGGGAGAAATTGGAACAGGCGAACTCTCACGACAAGGCTCAGATTGTGCGCTGATATCTCCCAGCAGCTGTCCTCCTACACCGCAGAACGAAACTCTTCAGGAACTATCTGGAAAGCTTACACTGCACCTTTTGTCTCAGTTCCAGTAGACTTGCAGGGAGCAGTAACCTGATCTGCTGCTTGACTGCACGTCAGGGGCAAGGGACACGGGGTATCACTCTTTCTCTGACTCACCTCCACCGAACATGCCCAGTTCCCTCGCCAATCACTCTTTCATTTGATTTAATTTGATTTGTTATTGTCACATGTATCAGTATGCAGTGAAAAGTATTGTTTCTTATGCGCGATACAGACAAAGCATACCATTCATAGAGAAGGAAAGAATCATAGAATCCCTACAGTACATTTGGCCCATCGAGTCTGCACCGACCACAATCCCACCCAGGCCCTATCCCCATAACCCCATGCATTCACCCTCGCTAGGCCCCCTGACACTAAGGGGCAATTTAGCACGGCCAATCCACCTAATTCGCACATCTTTCGATGAGTATCAAATTGAAATGAGAGAGTGCAGAATGTAGTGTTACAGTCATAGCTCGGGTGCAGAGAAAGATCAATTTAATGCGAGGTAGGTCCATTCAAAAGTCTGACAGCAGCAGGGAAGGAGCTGTTCTTGTGTCGGTTGGTACGTGACCTCAGTCTTTTGTGTCTTTTTCCCGAAGGAAGAAGGTGGAAGAGAGAATGTCCGGGGTGCGTGGGGTCCCTAATTACGCTGGCTGCTTTGCCGAGGCAGCGGGAAGTGTAGACAGAGTCAATGGATGGGAGGCTGGTTTGCGTGATGGGCTGGGCTTCGTTCACGACTCTAGGAGAATTTCACAGTAACTTCATTGCAGTGTTAATGTCAGCCTTACTTGGGACATAAGTAAATAAACTTTACTTTACTTTACTTTGTAGTTCCTCGCGGTCTTAGGCAGAGCAGGAGCCATACCAAATTGTGTGGCTAACACGATGCTGTCTTCAACTGGGCCGGCAGTGAGCTTGGCAGTCAGTGAGTGGTGTTGGGCACTGCCAGGCTTCTGGAGTGCGATGCTCAGAGGCTAACAATGGCCATGACTGAGCTTTCCACTGTGTGAAGGAACAGAGGAGGCAGGAGATCAGAGGGCTGATCAGGAGTCTCATGTGGCACAGACAGGTCCTTTCTCCAATCTCAATATCAACAAAACGAAGGAGATTGTCATCGACTTCAGGAAGCATAATGGAGAACATGCCCCTGTCTACACCAATGGGGACGAAGTAGAAAGGGTTGAGAGCTTCAAGGTTTTAGGTGTCCAGATCACCAACAATCTGTCCTGGTCCATCCACACCGATGCTATAGTTAAGAAAGCCCACCAAGCTTTTACTTTCTCAGAAGACGAAGAAAAATTTGGCATATCAGTTATGACCCTCACCAATTTTTACAGATGCACAACAGAAAGCATTCTTTCTGGTTGTATCACAGCTTGGAATGGCTCCTGCTCTGCCCAAGACCGCAAGAAACTACAAAACATTGTGAATGTAGCCCAATCCATCACGCAAACCAGCCTCCCATCCATTGACTCTGTCTACACTTCCCACTGCCTCGGCAAAGCAGCCAGCATAATCAAGGACCCCACGCACCCCGGACATTCTCCCTTCCACCTTCTTCCATTGGGAAAAAGATACAAAAGTCTAAGGTCATGTACAACCCACTCAAGGACAGCTTCTTCCCTGCTGCTGTCAGAGTTTTGAATAGACCTACCTTGCAATAAGTTGATCTTTCTCTACACCCTAGCTATGACTGTAACACTACATTCTGCACTCTCTCCTTACCTTCTCTATGAACGGTATGTTTTGTTTGTATAGCGCGCAAGAAACAATACTTTTCACTGTTCACTAATACATGTGACAATAATAAATCAAATCAGATCAAAATCAGATGGTCAAATGACCGACTAAAACATGCAGCGCCCAATCTGAAGTACTAAACCTTATCGCCAAAACTTTTCTTTCAGTTGAAAACATTTGACTCCACACAGACAGTGACCCGAGGCCAGAATTGAACCCGGGTCTCTGGTGCTGTGAGGCAGCAGTGCTAACCACTGTGCCACCATGCTGCCCTTATGAAGTTACTGTGAAGATCCCCTAGTCACCACACTCCGGCGCCTGTTCGGGTACACTGAGGGAGAATTTAGCACGGCCAATGCACCCTAACCAGCACGTCTTTCGGACTGTGGGAGGAAACCGGAGCACCGGGAGGAAACCCGCACAGCCAATGGGCAGACTCTGCACAGACGGTGACCCAAGCCAGGAATTGAACCCATGTCCCTGGCGCTGTGAGGCAGCAGTGCTCATCAGCATGCCACCGTGGACAGTCACTTTGGGGGGAGCAATTCGGAGTCACTGAACAATAGGCATCTTTCATCAATGGGAAGCAGAGGGCACGGTGGGATGTTACACAGACACAAGGCCTTCATGGTGGCCTGTGCTCTGTGGGTCTGTACCAAGGCTCTCCCGACACCGTAACTCAGTGCCATATCTCCACTAGTGACACTCAGACACACGCTAAAAACATTAAACACAATCAAAAACTCGAAGTCCATGGACTGCGAATAGAACTTAAACTTGACATGTTTTGACATAATGTTTTATTTTCCAACAGAAGATGGGACTTTAGCACCCCAAAAGATCTCTGCCATATATGGTGAGGAACTGCAGCTTCCCTGTCCTGTGCCTCATCTAAATAATACAGAGGTCACACAATGGTTTCTGGTAAGTGCCTTTGTCGGTTCTTCTGGCTGTTAGCTCGTGGTCACTGGTAGTGTTCTGAGTCTAACACAATGAGATTCTGCCGTTATCATAGAATCGTAGAATTCCTACAGTGCAGAAGGAGGCCATTCAGCCCATCGGCTCCCACCCAGGCCCTATCCCCGTAAGCCCACATATTTACCCTGATAGTCCCCCTGACACTAAGGGGCAATTTAGCATGGCCAATCCACCTAACCCGCATATCTTTGGAGTGTGGGAAGGAGCACCCGGAGGAGACCCACGCAGACATGGGGAGAACATGCAGACTCTGCACAGACAGTGACTCGAGGTTGGACTCGAACCCGGGTCCCTGGCACTGTGAGGCGGCAGTGCTAACCACTGTGCCACCCTGCCGCCCCCCAGTGGATAATTTGTTGGATAACAGCACCACCACCCCCCCACCCACCTGCTCCCCTCCCATGTGAAGCATCTGGGGGAGATCTTGCCATGTTAAGGGTGCTATATAAATGCGAGCTGTTGTTGCTTTGATATACAGCGATCTTTTGAGCACCCACCCTGCCCCCCCAAAGAAAATCACTGCCTCGATGCAAGGGCCCTCAGCCATCCTCACCTGTCCTTTGCTTGTGTATTTTTTCCACCAGAGAACTAGCTCCGCGGAGCAGTGGGAGCCGATCGGCGTGGCAACGGGGGTCGAGGCACTGGCGGAGGGAGGTCATTTTGAGATGCTGGGGAACTGGACGCTGAGGGTCCAATCCGTGACCGTCGAGGACGAGGGGCTGTTCAAGTGTCAAGTGACGAGGAACGGGTTGGCGGAGGTCTCCGTGATCAGTGTCTCGGTTTTCAGTAAGTTCTTCCTAGGCCCCGCCCCGCTCGACATAACAGCACCAAGCGTCAGCCGATCTTTAAGAACTGATCCCCTATCCGGGGAGCGCTTCGAGTATGACTGTTAGACAGGGCTGGCAAACTGTTACAAAACCAAAGCAGGTGGATGGGGCTTAAGGGCCAGATCATTAAAGACAAGAGGGCAGCACAATGGTTAGCGTTGCTGGCTCTCAGCACCAGGGACCCGGGTTCGATTCCAGTCTCAGGTCACTGTCTGTGTGGAGTTTGCACGTTCTCCCCGTGTCTGCGTGGGTTTCCTCCGGGTGCTCCGGTTTCCTCCCACAGTCCGAAAGACGTGCTGGTTAGGTTGATTGGCCGTGATAAATTGACCTTTAGTGTCAGGGGGATTAGCTAGGATAAATGTGTGGGTTTGCGGGAATAGGGCCTGGGAGGGATTGTGGTCGGTACAAACTTGATGAGCCAAACGGCCTCCTTCTGTACTGTAGGGCTTCTATGATTCTATGATAAAGAACAAAACTATGCACAAACTGACCCTTCGACCCATCAACCTGATACATGGCTTCTATCCCTCTGTTTGCCTCCCCTTCATGAGTCCATCGAGATAGGCCTTGAACGCTGCTAGTGTGCCTGCTTCTCTGGCAGCGTGCTCCAGGCACCCACCACTCCCTGCATCAAAAACATCTCCCTTAAACATTCCCCTTCTCACCTTGAACCTGTGCCCCCTTGTAATTGACATTTCCACCCTGAAAAAAAGCCTCTGACCATCCACCCTGTCGATGCCTCTCATAATTTTGTAGACCTCTATCAGGTCTCCCCTCAGCCTCCGATTTTCCAGTGAAAACAATCCAAGTTTATCCAACATCTCCTCATAGCCAACACCCTCGAGACCGGGCAACATCCTTCTTTGCACTTGAATGGCCAATGCATCCTAACCAGCACGTCTTTCAGACTGTGGGAGGAAACCAGAGGACCCAGAGGAAACCCACGCAGACACGGGGAGAGCGTGCAGACTCCGCACAGACAGTGACCCGAGCTGGGAATCGAACCCGGGTCCCTGTTGCTGTGAGGCAGCAGTGCTGACCACTGTGCCACCGTGCTGCCCATGAGATAACCCCCTCATCCCGGTTGTCCAGTAGCATTGGTGAGACCACACAGAACCACACAATCTCTATAGAGCAGAAGGGGGCCATTCGGCCCATCGAATCTTACTCAGGCCCACCCACCTCATTCGCCATGATCCCACGCATTTACAATGGCTAATCCACCTGACCTGCACATCTTTAGACTAAGTATCGAGTACAGTTTTGGTCTCCTTGTTTGCTTTCATTCGAAGTAGTTCAGAGAAGGTCACTTGACAGACTCCTGAGAAGAGGGGGTGTTGTATCAGGAGGAGAGTTTGCGCAGACTGGGCCTGTACCGGCTGGAGTTTAGAAGAATCAGGTGAGTTTATTGAAACATATTAGATCCAGGTTTGATTTGATTTGATTTATTATTGTCACATGTATTAACATACAGTGAAAAGTATTGTTTCTTGCGCACTATACGGACAAAGCATACCGTTCATAGAGAAGGAAAGGAGAGAGTGCAGAATGTAGTGTTACAGTCATAGCCAGGGTGTAGAGAAAGATCAGCTTAATGCAAGGTCGGTCCATTCAAAAGTTTGATGGCAGCAGGGAAGAAGCTATTCTCTAAAGGGTGGGTGCTGGGAGGATGTCTCCCCTTGTGGTACTGGGACTCCGGGGACATAGTTTAATCTTTAAGGTATTGTAGACTTGTGGAAGTGATATGAGTAACTGTGACACACTGTGTGCTGTCAAAACTAACGAAACTATGTTTACTTTCAGAGCGACCAGCCAAACCTGAGCTAATAGGAAATGGCCTAATATCTACAGCTGGAATACTTCCTGAGGTATGATGTTTGCACTGGCGGCTGGTCGATGGCACAGTGGTTAGCACTGCTGCTTCGCAGCGGCAGGGACCCAGGTTCGATCCTCAGCTTGGATCACTGTCTGTGCGGAGTCTGCATGTTCTCCCTGTGTCTGCGTGGGTTTCCTCCGGGTGCTCCGGTTTCCTCCCACACTCCAAAGGCGTGCTGGTTAGTGCATTGGCCATGCTAAATTCCCCCTCAGTGTACCCGAACAGTTTAAAGTTGAAAGTTTATTTATTCGAGCCACATTGAATGTATTCAAGAGGGGGCTGGATATAGCACTTGGGGCAAATGGGATCAAAGGTTATGGGGAGAAAGCAGGATTAGGCTATTGAGTTGGACGATCAGCCATCATCGTGATGAATGGCGGGGCAAACTCGAAGGGCTGAATGACCTCCTCCTGCTATCTTAAGTAGGCTCACATTAACACTGAAGTTACTGTGAAAATCCCCTAGTCGCCACACTCCGACGCCTGTTCGGGTACACTGAGGGAGAATTTAGCATGGCCAATCCACCTAACCAGCACGTCTTTCGGACCGTGGGAGGAAACCGGAGCTCCTGGAGGAAACGCACGCAGAGACGGGGAGAACATGCAGACTCCGCACAGACAGTGACCCAAGCCAGGAATTGAACCCGGATCTCTGGCGCTGTGAGGCAGCAGTGCTAACCACTGTGCCACCGTGCTGCCCTACGTAGGCGCCGGAGTGTGGCGGCTATGGGATTTTCACGGTAACTTCATTGCAGAGTTAATGTAAGCCTACTTGTGACACTAATGAATAAACTAAACTGGTTTGGGATTCTATTTGCAATGGTGAACTCCCACCCCAAGTCAGACATAGCCATTTTGCTCCCGTGTCATTACGATGGGGGTCGGGGGTCGGGGGGGCTGGGGGGCGGGGGGGCGGCGGGGGGAGGGGGGAGCATCTCTTTGGAAAAGGGAAGGAATTTGAGAAAGGGTCCCTGGGGGAGACAGCAGATTATGTCAGAGTTGCTTCATTCAAAGGCAAATTCGGAAGATTTCTGTCAGAGAAAAGAATATATTGGGATATAAGAATGTTTTGATATGATATAGGTGTGGCAATGCTTGGGTGGAATCGAGGATGAGTGGTTTTCATAGAATTATAGAAATTCTAGTGCAGAAAGAGGCCATTCAGCCCATCCAGCCTGCGCTGACCACAATCCCACCCAGCCCCTGTCCCCATCATCCTCAGTGACCCTTGCATTAACCCTCATCATCTCTGTGTCAATTGTAGATGAATTGATAAAGTATTTTTCTGTTCGTTCATGGAATGTGGGCCACTATTTATTACCCATCCCTGAGGGTATTTAAGAGAGCTTGGGTCTGGAGTCACATGTAGGCCAGTCCAGGTAAAGACGGCAAATTTCCTTCCAATGGCACAGTGGTTAGCACTGCTGCCTCACAGCGCCAGGGACCCGGGTTCAATTCCCGGCTCGGGTCACTGTCTGTGTGGAGTTTGCATGTTCTCCCCATGTCTGCGTGAGTTTCCTCCGGGTGCTCCGGTTTCCTCCCACAGTCTGAAAGATGTGCGGATTAGATGGATCGGCCATGCTAAATTGCGCCTTAGTGTCGGGGGGGGGGGGGCGGTGATTAGCAGGGTAAATGTCTGAGGTTACAGGGATAGGGCCTGGGTGGGATTGTTGTCAGTGCAGGTTTGATGGGCTGAATGGTCTCCTTCTGCGCTGTCGGGATTCTATGATTCTAATGGACATTAGTGAACCAGATGAATTTTTCCGACAATGGACCATGGTTTCATGGTCATCAGTAGATTCTTAATTCCAGATTTTTATGAAATTCAAATTTCACCATCTGCCATGGGATAAGCAGACCTGTGCAGAGGTCACTGGCGGACTATCCTGGGGATATACCCCTCCTATTACCCTGGGTCTCTGGATTGCTACTCCAGCGACAATACCACGATGCCAAAATCCCAGAGATTGATAGCTCTGAAAGGGACAGCCAGTCATGTTAATGTAGACCAGAGCCACCTACTGATGGCGGTGCCACTTGCCAATTGAGTGCAAACTGGATGATCGTGCCAGGAGGCAGTGGCCTGGTGGTATTGTCACTCGACGGGTAATCCAGAGTAATCCTCTGGGGACCCAGGTTCAAATCCCACCATGGTGGATGGTGAAATTTTAATTGAATTTTTAAAAAATCTGTTATCAAAAGTCGAACGATTAATCATAGAGTCGTATAATCCCTGCAGGGCAGAAGGAGGCCATTTGGCCCATCACGTCTGCACTAACCGTCTGACTCACCACCCAGGCTCACCACCCCGCCCTATCCTCGTAACCTTGTGCATTTACCACAGCCAATCCATCTAACCTGCACATTTTTTAAACTAAGGAGCAATTTACTATGGCTAATCCACCTAACCTACACATCTTTGGACACCAAGGGGCAATCTAGCATGGCCAATCCATCTAACCTATCATCTTTGGATACCAAGGGGCAACTTAGCATGGCCAACCCATCTAACCTACACATCGTTGGACACCAAGGCGCAATTTAGCATGGCCAATCCACCGAACCTACACATCTTTGGATACTAAGGGGCAATTTACCACAGCCAATCCATCCAACCTACACATTTTTTGACACTAAGGGACAATTTAAAATGGCCAAGCCCCCTAACCTACACATCTTTGGACTGTGGGAGGAAACCAGAGCACCCGGAGGAAACCCACGCAGACACGGGGAGAATATGTAGACTCCGCACAAACAGTGACCCGAGACTGGAATTGAACCCGGGTCCCTGGCGCTGTGAGGCAACAATGCTAACCACTGTGTCACCATGCCGCCCTATGACTTTGAACCATGCCAATTGTCATTAAAAACACATCTGGTTCACGAATGCCCGTTTAGGGAGGGAAATCTGCCATCTTTACCTGGTCTGGCCGACACTCAGTGTAGCTGACTCTGAAATGGCTGAGCAAGTCATTCAGTTCAAGGGCAATTAGGGATGGGCAATAAATCCTGGCCCAGCCAGCGATGCCCATGTCCAATGAATAAATAAGCATTCCTGTGCAGAGGTCACTGGTGAACAATGCCTACGAATGAGGGATACAATTCAACTTGAGGTGGAGAAATAGGCAATAACGGATTATTGATCACCCATTACATCACCCAAATGTACTTTCCTTTAAAGTCAAACATCTGGCCCATCTACCTCGGCGCAGAGTGTATTACACACAAGATGCACTGCCACAACTCACCAAAGTTCCTTCGATTGCGCCTTCCAAGCCTGTCACGTCTGCCACCGAGAAGCAAAAGGGCGGCACGGTGGCACAGTGGTTAGCGCTGCTGCCTCACAGCGCCAGGGAGTCGTGTTCGAATCCCGGCTTGGGTCACTGTCTGTGCGGAGTCGGCACGTTCTCCCCGTGTCTGCGTGGGTTTCCTCCGGGTGCTCCGGTTTCCTCCCACACTCCAAAGATGTGCGAGTTAGGTGGATTGGCCATGGTAAATTGCCCCTTCGTGTCAGGGGACTCGCTAGGGTAAATGCATGGGGTTATGGGGATAGGACCGGTTGGGATTGTGATCGGTGCAGACCCGATGGGCTGAATGGCCTCCTTCTGCACTGTATGGATTCTGTGGGCCCCAAAGTGTGTCCGTTTGATGTTTTAATTGGGCTTGGCTTCAATTTTGTGTCTCTTCTCTGCAGATTGGGAAGTGTATCGCTAAGGACGGCTACCCCGTCGGTGACATTGCCTGGTACAAGAATGGCAAAGAGCTACATCCGAATGGAAATGGTGAGAAGCTGGCACCACCCTTTCCCTTCCAAACCCCTCCAAGGCCTGTCCCCTCTCTACCTCTTAATGGTCGGTTACTAATTTAAACTCTTTCAAGCATTCCAGCTTAATGTGGCAAACAAGAGCTGGAGGCGACGCTTAATGCTCTTAACAATCTCCATTTATTTAATTCTTCAGCTACCAACTCAAACTTACAACAGTTGCAACACCTTGACTTTTTTACTGAACTGTAACTCGGGGAGGCGATGGCTAGTGGCATTATCGCGAGACTATTAATCCAGAGACTCAGCTAATGTTCTGGGGACCCGGGTTCGAATCCCGCCACGGCAGATGGTGGAATTTGAATTCAATAAAAAGATATCCGGAATTAAGAATCGACTGAGGATTGTCGGAAAAACCCATCCGTTCCACTAATGTCGTTTAGGGAAGGAAATCTGCTGTCCTTACCTGGTCTGGCCCACATGTGACTCCAGAGCCACAGCAATGTGGTTGGACTCTCAACTGCCCTCAGACAACTAGGGATGGGCAATAAATGCTGACCCAGCCAGTGACGCCCATGTCCCACGAATGAATAAAAAACTCTTAATTGATCATTAATTCTAATTATTTAACTGAAAATAGATACTACCCAGTTTAGACTGAAATGGCCAGGTCTGTTCCGATTGTAGGATCTATCCCCATAGTCTCTGAAGATATTCTTCAGGGCACACTTCTTGCGATGGTTGATCTCGAGAGTTGTTACGACAAGGCTGCACATGTGTCTATTGTCCTCAAAAATGTTTCAATGTGGCACGGTAGCACAGTGGTTAGCACTGCTGCTTCACAGCTCCAGGGTCCCGGGTTCGATTCCCGGCTTGGGTCACTGTCTGTGTGGAGTTTGCACATTCTCCTCGTGTCTGCGTGGGTTTCCTCCGGGTGCTCCGGTTTCCTCCCACAGTCCAAAGATGTGCGGGTTAGGTTGATTGGCCAGGTTAAAAATTGCCCCTTAGAGTCCTAAGATGTGTAGGTTAGAGGGATTAGTGGGTGAAATATGTGGGGGTAGGGCCTGGGTGGGATTGTGGTCGGTGCAGACTCGATGGGCCGAATGGCCTCCTTCTGCACTGTAGGGATTCTATGATTCTATGAATGTGGGGCAGTACAGTAGCACAGTGGGTTAGCACTGCTGCCTCACAGCGCCGGGTTCAATTCCTGGCTTGGGTCACTGTCTGTGTGGAGTCTGTACGCTCTCCCCGTGGCTGCGTGGGTTTCCTCCCACAATCAAAAGATATGCAGGATTGGCAATGCTAAATTGTCTCTTAGAGTCAGGGGGATTAGTTTGAGTTAATGTATGGGGTTATGGGGATAGGGCCTGGGTGGGATTGTGGTCGGTGCAGACTCGATGGGCCGAATGGCCTCCTTCTGCACGGTAGGATTGTATGATTCTATGTACTTTTATGATACTATAACTTTCCAGAAGATTCGACCCGAACCCTCCCGACCTCTGTAGTCCCCTCCATCCCTAAAAACCTCCGAGATATCTGCGCTTCTCCAAAGCCTGGTCGCTCTAACCTTAGCAGCTGCATTTCCAGTCGCTTGGGCCCTCAATTTTGGAATTCCTTCCTCTACATCTCTCTTCAATCTTTCATTTTGTTGCTTAAACCTGCCTGTTCCCAGGGTTGTTTTGCCTCAGAATCAAACTGCCGGGGGCTGGAACGTGAGCTGATATTTTTCCAGGATTATTGATCCGGTAACATAACCCGAGGGCAGCAGCTGAGTTACTGCGAATCCCCCCCAAAGGCCGAGGGAAGAGAACTCTGAGAGACTCAGAAGGAGGCCATTCGGTCCGTTAAGTCTGCACCGACCACAATCCCACCCAACCCATATATTGACCCTGTTAATCCCCCCGACACGAAGGCGCAATTTAGCATGGCCAATCAACCTAACCGGCACATCTTTGGACTGTGGGAGGAAACCAGAGCACCCGAAGGAAACCCATGCAGACACGGGGAGAACGCCATACAGACAGTGACCAGAGCCAGGAATTGAACCCAGGTCCCTGGCACTGTGAGGCAGCAGTGCTAACCACTGTGCCACCCGTGCTGCCCTCGAAGAAGGCGGAAGAGAGTACGTCCGGGGTCCTTGATTATGCTGGCTGCTTTGCTGAGGCAGCGGGAAGTGTAGACAGAGTCAATGGATGGGAGGCTGGTTTGCGTGATGGACTGGGTTTCATTCACGACCGTTTGTAGTTTCTTGTGGTCTTGGGCAGAGCACTGATACAACCCGAAAGGATGCTTTCTATGGTAAAAGTTGGTAAAAAGAAGAGTAAACCGGCTGGGATTTTTTAAAAAACAAGAGTCTGACGACATAACGGCCCCTGACACCAACATCAGATTGTTATTCCCAAATTTATTTTCTAATTCTCAAACTAAGCTTGGAGCTCACGTCCTTCAGTATATCCTGTTCCTGCTTCTGGTGTGGTGAGAAACATAACCACACTACCATATCCCACATTTGCAGGGTAGCCAGGCATGGAGGGTACACTTAAGAAGGGTAAAGTAATTCCTGTCGTAGTATAACTTGTGTATTATGTTTCCAATACCTGGCACACCTTCCCTGAACTATGTGGGGAATGTCGATTAGAAATAACTTCTGGGATTGCAGTATCAGGTAACCCAAACCCCTTTGATTTAAACATCAAATGCCAAAAGTTAGTGATTAATATGATTACTACCAGGGACCAACCTGCGGTACCGGTTAACTCTTAGTTAACTAGGAATGTGGTGGTAGTTGTATTACTGGACTAGCTGTAATCTAAGGAATGGGAGTTTAAAATCGCACCCTGACAGCTACGAGAATTGGGATTCAACTGAAAACAGATAAAGGGCGAGGGTTTACAACCTCACTTGTCCCGAAACCCAACATCAACGGACCTTTCATAGAATCCCTACAGTGCAGAAGGAGGCCATTCGGCCATCAAGCCTGCACTGACCACAATCCCACCCAGGCCCTATCCCCGTAACCCCACATATTTACCCTGCTAATCCCCCTGACGCTAGGGTCAATTTAGCATGGCCAATCAACCTAACCAGCACATCTTTCAGACTGTGGGAGGAAACCGGAGCACCCGGAGGAAACCCACGCAGACACGGGGAGAACATGCAGACTCCGCACTGGCAGTGACCCGAGATCAGAATTGAACCCAGGACCCTGATGCTGTGAGGCAGCAGTGCTAACCACTGTGCCACTGTGCTGCCCCAGATACTGGGCCATCACCTCACCGCTTATATCTTCACAAATGCAGACAAATGTTTGAGGATTACACAAGTTACAGTGTGTATCTCATGGGAAGGTTATGAGGGGCTACTCCAAAGATGCACTGGGGAATCCCCTCCAGATGTTCCCAGGTAAGGGTTTGCACAGTAATTGCCCAGAAGTGCAATTGCCCAGAAGTCCCACTCACCTCCACAGGACTCCCACCACACCCCTAACCCTAACCCCAAGTGGCTCCCGCTAATCTCTAATTTCCCTCCTCCCATGTGACTCCTCCAAACTCCCTCAAGCCCCCCCAAGGGACTCCCCCCATCACCTTCCTCCTCCCCCACACAACATCCACCACCCCCCAACACCCCCCAACAACCCCTGATTCCTGGGATGGCAGATCTGTTATATGGGGAGAGGTTAAGTCAGTTAGGATTGTATTCACTGGAGTTGCGAAGATTGCGAGGGGATCTCATACAAACATCTAAAATTCTAACAGGGTTAGACACAGTAGATTCAGAAAGAATGTTGCCGATGGTGGGGGGAGTCCAGAACTAGGGGGTCATAGTTTGAGGATAAGGGGCAAACCTTTTAGGACTGAGGTGAGGAGAAATTTCTTCATCCAGAGGGTGGTGAATGTGTGGAATTCACTACCACAGAAAGTAGTTGAGGCCAAAACGTTGTGTGATTTCAAGAAGGAATTAGATATAGCTCTTGGGGCGAAAGGGTTCGAGGGATATAGGGGATCAGGATATTGAATTTGATGATCAGCCATGATCAATATGAATGGTGGAGAAGACTCAAAGGGCCGAATGGCCTATTCCTGCTTCTAGTCTCGATGTTTCAATGTAAAGTGGAAAATCAGACATGACCATTTTGAATGGCGGAGCAGGATCTGCGGTCCTACTCCCTACGCCTCTTTCTTTTTTTCCTAAACTTAAACCGGACTGTACAAAATGAAGAATAAATGAACACTCCATGGATTACAGGACCAGACTTTGGTCAATAAAGAGCCTCTTTCTCTTAATCAAGACTAACATCATGTTTAACTTTAACTGTCCCTTTCACGATCCAAAAAATAACCCCATTTCTTCCCGCTTTCCACCTGCGTTTTATTCACTCTTTCCTCGTTTTTAACCACCGCACCTCTCTGTTTTCAGTGACGCAGATCCAGGTTCGTATCATGAAGGACCAGAACACCAGACTCTGCACAATAGAGTCGACATTATACTATACAGCAAGCAAAAGTGACATGAATGCTATGTTCCTTTGTGAAGTGGCATATCCTGATCAAGGCGGCAATGATAAGCAGAGCTCCGAACCCATTATAATCGAAGTGCATTGTAAGTACCGATTCAACTCTTTCAGGAGAGTTGAATACTGCTCCCATTTTGCGGGGGATTATATCTAAACCACTTCCCACTCTCGTTTCCTCTTCACCCCCCTCACATTCAATGAGATTGTCCAATGGGACTCCAAAGACGTGCGGGTTAGATTGATTGGCTGTGCTAAGTTGCCCCTTAGTGTCAGGGGGTTTAGCAGGCAGCACCAGAGATCCGACACAGGGAGGACGTGCAGACGCCGCACAGACGGCTTGGGTCACCGTCTGTGCGGAGTCTGCATGTTCTCCTCATGTCTGCTCTGGATGGGTTTCCTCAGGGTGCTCCGGTTTCTTCCCACAGTCCAAAGATTTGCAGGTTAGGTGGATTGGCCACGCTAAATTGCCCCTTAGTGTCCAAAAATGTGTGGGTTAGGTAGATTAGCCATCCTAAATTGTTCGTTACTGTCCAAAGATGTGTAGGTTAGGCGGATTGGCCATGTTAAATTGTCCCTTTATGTCCAAACATGTGCAGGTTAGATGGATTGGCCATGTTAAATTGTCCATTATTGTCCAAAGAAATGCAGGTTCGTGGATTTGCCATGCTAAATTGCCCCTTAGTGTCCAAAGTTGTGTCGGTTACATGAATTGGCCATACTAAATTGTCCCTTAGTGTCCCACAATGTGTAGGTTAGGCGGATTGGCCATGTTAAATTGTCCCTTAGTGTCCAAAGATGTGCAGGTTAGGTGGATTAGCCATGCTAAATTGCCCATATTGTCCAAAGAAATGCAGGTTTGGTGGATTGGCCATGCTAAATTGCCCCTCAGTGTCCAAAAATGTGCAGGTTAGGTGGATTAAGCATGCTAAATTGCCCCTTAGTGTCCAAAGTTGTGTCGGTTACGTGGATTGGCCATGCTAAATAGTCCCTTCGTGTCCAAAGATGTGCAGGTTAGGTGGATTGGCCATGCTAAATGCACGGGGTTACGGGGATAGAGTGGGGGTGGTGTGGGCCAGATTCTCTTTTGGAGAATCGGTGCAGACTCGATGGGCTGAATGGCCTGCTTCTGCACTGTGTATGTAAGCACCTCTAACAGTGTCATCTGCCTCATGAGAGGGGATAGCATGCCCTGCCATCCTCTTGAGCCTGAAGATCATGGGGTTCAAGTGCCACTCCAGATAGTAAACATCTTTTCCCAAAGGTAAGGGAGTCAAAAACTACAGGGCATAGGTTTAAGGTGAGAGAGGAAAGATACAAAAGGGTCCAGAGGGGCAATTTGTTCACACAGAGGGTGGTGAGTGTCTGGAACAAGCTGCGAGAGGTAATAGTAGAGGCGGGTACAATTTTGTCTTTTAAAAAGCGACCCTAAGGGACAGTTACGTGAGTAAGATGGGTATAGAGGGATATGGGCCAAACACGGGCAATTGGGACTAGCTTAGTGGTATAAAAATAAAGAGTGGCTTGGACAAGTTGGGCCGAAGGGCCTGTTTCCATTCTGTAAACCTCTATGACTGCAAAACACCAGACTGGCATTATCAGTGTTGGCAGCACCGAGGGAGCTCTGCACCATCAGAGAGGTCCTGGAGTTGTCTCAAAGACAATTTCCATGTTCTAATGAGAATGACATCTTGTAACAACATGCTAATTACCTAAACAAATTAACTTTGATATTTGTAATGGATTGAGACATTAAAACGGGGACCAGGTCTACCCTGTCAGGTGGACATAAAAGATCCCATGGCCACTATTTCAGGACGGTTCGCCCTGGTATTACCACCAAATGTCCAGACTTCAACGAATGCTACTGAAACAAAAAGGAAAGGCAGATGTTCCGGCTGCTATTGTTTGTGGGATCTTTCTGTGCATGAGTCGATGCTTATGACCGTGACGTGACGTCTCTTCAAAAGCATTTGATTGGCTGTAAAGTGTTTCTGGGGGGATCTCGAGGTCCCCAAAGGCCATGAACAAATCCAAATACCTTCCTGTGCACAGATCCAATCCAAAGCGTTACGATAGAGGTGAGCCCATCCAGTGACGAGATCACAGAAGGCGACACCATCACCCTCCGTTGCCTGGCAGACACCAACCCTGAACCAACAGAGTATTCCTGGAAGAAAGATGTAAGTCACAAAGGCTGAATGGCACTGACCTCTGCTGATTTGATTTGATTTATTATTGTCACATGTATTAGCTTACAGTGAAAAGTATTGTTTTTTGCACGCTATACAGACAAGGCATACCATTCATAGAGTATATCGGGTAGAAGAAGAAGAAAGGGTGCAGAATATGGTGTTACAGTCATAGCTAGGGTGCAGAGAAAGATCAACTTAATATTTGATTTGATTTATTATTGTCACATGCATTGGGATATAGTGAAAGGTATTGTTTCTTGCGCGCTATACAGACAAAGCATAGCATTCATAGAGTACATCAGGGAGAAGGAAAGGATAGAGTGCAGTCATAACTAGATTGGCCATGCTAAATTGACCCTAGTGTCAGGGGGATTAGCAGGGTAAATGTGTCGGGTTATGGGAATAGGGCCCGGGTGGGATTGTGGTCGGTGCAGACTCGATGGGCCAAATGGCCTTCTTCTGCACCGTAGAGATTCTATGATTCTATGATTCCAGGGTGTAGAGAAAGATCAACTTAGTGCGAGGTAGGTCCATTCAAACGTCTGATGACAGCAGGGAAGAAGCTGTTCTTGAGTCGGTTGGTACGTGATCTCAGACTTTTATACCTTTTCCCCGATGGAAGAAGGTGGAAGAGAGAATGTCCGGGGTGCGTGGGCTCCTTGATTATGCCGGCTGCTTTGCCGAGGCAGTGGGAAGTGTAGACAGAGTCAATGGATAGGAAGGTGGTTTGCGTGCTGGATTGGGCTACATTCATGATCCTTTGTAGTTTCTTGCGGTCTTGGGCAGAGCAGGAGCTATACCAAGCTGTGATACAACCGGAAAAGATGCTTTCGATAAAAGTTGAATGAATGCGGTCATCTTTTCTTCAAGCGTCTGGGCAGGATTCCAGTATTTCCGATAGCTTTAGTGTCCCGTGGGTTGTCCCAGAGTGTGTTCAGTGGAGATTCTGACTCAGAGGGGTTTAGTTTCGCCCGGACATCCCATTGGCACCTCGGGCAACCTTGTGTACCAACTACCGCACCTGCGGAGTCATTTGGAGTCACCACAGTGCAGGAGGAGGACATTCAACCCATCTATTCCTTACTTGGTCTCTATCAAACAATGCAGTCAGTCCCATTCCCCGCACCGCACCCCCCAACCACCACCACCCCGTTGTATCCCCATGCCTCGACAGGTTTATTTCCCATGGGTCGGGCGGCACAGTGGCACAGTGGGTTAGTGCTGCTGCCTCACAGCGCCAGGGATTCCCAGCCTGGGTCACTGTCTATGTGGAGTCTGCACGTTCTCCTCGTGTCTGCGTGGGTTACCTCCAGGTGCTCCGGTTTCCTCCCACAGACCGAGAGACGTGCTGGTTAGGGTGCGTTGGCCGTGCAAAATTCTCCCTCAGTGCACCCGAACAGGCGCTGGAGTGTGGCGACGAGGGGATTTTCACAGTAACTTCATTGAATGTTAATATAAGCCTTACTTGTGATACTAATAAATAAATTTTAAAACTTTGCCTAACCAATTTATTCTATAAATTGTAGAAGTGCTATTTCAACAACCTGACGCTGGTGTAGCAATAACCCCGTCACTCAGCAGTTACTTTGGTGATGCCACTGGCAATGTCCTTACGCTGGGTTCAATCTGCCAGATTAACCCTTGGCTTGCTGGTGGGTTTGAGGAGAATCAGGTCAGCTCCTGGCTCGAGTGCTGAAGCTCGGATTATAGCTTGACCCCATGCAGCGGGAACATGGCGTACGGGGCTTTACGCTCCGGCCACACCCAAATTTTCCGCCCCCCCCCCCCCCCCCCCACCAAATCAGGCACCCGAACCCAACCCAAGCCACTCCGGCTGGAGTTAGGTTATTCATTCCGAATCCACCCCCTCCCTTCCCAACTGCCTGAGGCTCCTTAGGCAGCTCCTTCCAAATCCACGACCAACACCCTCTTTCCTGCCTTGGAAATTATGGTAATGAATGGGGTAGTCAAACACATCGTGATCTTCACTCCTCTTCACTTATAAGGGAATAGAAATAAAATACAGCACGGACTCAGGACTGGGGGCAGCTAGTTAGACAGCTCCCTCATATAAGACGCGTCCCACATTACTAACAACATCACTCACGCACGCTCATTCCCACTAAAGATGTCCATGTTTACATTCAAATAGGAAGATGCTTACTATAACACTCTACAACAGAAATATATCACTGTTCCCGCACTGTCGCTGGGACAAAATCCTGGAACTCCCTCCCTAACAGCACTGTGGGTGTACCTACACATCAGAGACTGCAGTGGTTCATACACACACAAACATACACACACAAACATACACACACAAACATACACACACAAACATACATGCACACAGATATGGGTGTGCACACGCATGCGCGCACACACACACACACGAACACACACACAAACATACACATAGATATGGGCGTGCACACACACACATGGCCATGTGCACACACACACACACACACACACTGTTACGACACAGAGGTTAATCCCCTTACCTCGCATCGTAATCTGCTACAATTATTTGGGAAGGTGTTAATTAAGTTTATTAATATAAAGGCCTGATACTCGCTTTAAGTGAATAATTAACAAGGTATGTTATTTAAATAGCCAGAAACTTTAACTAAACAAGTAACATATTAATTAAGGTAAGGTTCAACTGAAATGCTGCTCGAATAATACAAGGAACATTCATTACCAAAACAGTAATAACAGAATTTTAGTCACTCTCAAAGAAACTATATACAACCAGGTCTGATAGCGTTTAGAAGTTTTGGAGCTCTTTGGTAGGTGTCCACTGTCTGTAGGCGCTGTCTGATTTGGCACTTTTCGCTGGTTAGTGGGTGATTTATCTCATGAGCTGTCTGAAGCTGCAGAGTTAGGAACGAACTGCTCCAGTTGATCTAACTGCCCTTAACTACTGCAGGTGGTCTGGGCCCTGCTTCTGGTTGAACTCCTGGCTCAACCCCTGGTGGAACTGAACTCAAAGAAGTTGAGTTACTCTTTTATAATCGAAATGACCTATCACCATTCCTGTACTCAGATAGGCCTGAGGCTGACAGCAGCAGCAAATTCAAATCTGAAACGTTCCCTTGAGCTGAGTTCCTTCTTTAAACTCACAGGCTAACAAAATGCGAAAACCTGCAGAGCCAGTTACCAAGGCAACCATAATGCTTTTAGTCTCTGAAGCAAATGTCACAACTTAGAGTCTGTGTGCACTCTGCATTTTAAACATCTCAGCACCGACACAAACCAGCTTTTAAAGGGATCACGCATTGTATTTTACATTCTTTACAGACATTCTGTACATCTTCATAAGCTCAAATTCACAACACGCATACACAGACACACACACATACACACACACACACACACACACTGACACACACACACACACACACACATGCACACACATGCACATACAAACACAACACACACAATCACACACACGCACATACACAACACACACATGCACACACAATCACACACACACAAGCACACATATACACACACACACACATATATACACACACACACACACATACACACACATACATGCACTGACACACACACACACACATACACACACGGACACACATACACACATGCACACACACGTACATACACATACAAACACAACACACACATGCACACACAATCACACACACACAAGCACACATATGCACACACACATATACACGCACAATCACGCACACATACATACACATACACACATATACACACACATGTATATACGCACACATATACACACACACACATATACACACACACACACACACATACACGCAGTGTTTATGGTGATATGCTGCCAGTGTTTTACTAACTCTTGGATCTGGACCTTAGGGGGTATCGTTCAGCAGTGAGTCCCAGCTCACACTCCCGGCAGTGACCAAGAGTGTTGAAGGAGAGTACCATTGCATTGTCTTCGACTTTGACTTCAACCGCAAGTCAGCCATCACAGTAATCCGACTGAGAGGTAGGCCTTTCCCTCCTGAGCTCACCAACTGCACCAATAACAGTGTTTATATCACTCTTCACTCAAAGGCTGGCAAACGTTCTGAATTCTCTCCCTCAGAGGGTGGTGGATGTTCCACCATCGAATACAGTCAAGGTTGGAATAGACAGATTGTTCATCTCTCGGGAAATCAAGGGAGCATTCAGGAAAGTGGAGTCAAAACCCAAGATTAGCTATGATGGCATAGAATGGCGGAGCAGGCTTGATAGGCCGAATGGCCAACTCAAAGAACAAAGAAGAACAAAGAAAATTACAGCACAGGACCAGGCCCTTGGGCCCTCCAAGCCTGCACCGACCATGCTGCCTGACTGAACTAAAACCCCCTCGCTTCCGGGGACCATATCCCTCTATTCCCATCCTATTCATGTATTTATCAAGGTGCCCCTGAAAAGTCATTATCGTACCTGCTTCCAATAACTCCCCCGGCAGCGAGTTCCAGACACCCACCACCCTCTGTGTAAAAGATCTGCCTTGTACATCTCCTTTAAACCTTGCCCCTCGCACCTTAAACCTGTGCCCCCTAGTAATTGACTCTTCCACACTGGGAAAAAGCATCTGACTATCCACTCTGTCCATGCCCCTCATAATCTTGTAGACTTCAATCAGGTCGCCCCTCAACCTCTGTCGTTCCAGTGAGAACAAACCAAGTTTCTCCAACCTCTCCTCATAGCTAATGCCCTCCATTCCAGGCAACATCCTGGTAAATCTTTTCTGTACCCTCTCCAAAGCCTCCACATCCTTCTGGTAGTGTGGCGACCAGAATTGAACACTATATTCCAAGTGCGGCCTAACTAAGGCTCTATTAAGCTACAACTCCTGATATCTTCTCTTGCCCTGATGGAGTGAAGCACTCCCAAAGATGCCTCACAGAAGTGTTATCAGGTAAAGCCTGACAACGAACCACACAGGGCATGGTGGCACAACAGTTTACACTGCTGCCTCACAGCGCCCGGGTTCGATTCCCGCCTTGGGTCACTGTCTGTGAGGCGTTTGCACGTTCTCCCCATGTCTGCATGGGTTTCCTCTGGGCGCTCCAGTTTCCTCCCACAGTCCAACGATGTTAGGTGGTTAGCCATGCTAAATTGTCCCTTAGTGTCAGTGGAATTAGTAGGGTAAATATTTGGGGTTAAGGGGATAGGGCCTGGGTGGGATTGTGGTTGGTGCAGACTCGATGGGCCAACTGGCTACTCCTTCTGCAGTGTGTGGGATTCTATGATGGCGATGTTTGTTGGACAAGAGGTGAAAAGCTTTGTCAGAGGGCTGAGTTTTAAAAGAGAAAGAGGCAGAGAGGTTCGTGGAGATAGTTCCTGCGCTTAGGGCTCAGGTAACTGAAAGCACGGAATTGGGAGTGCTTTAAGGAGGGGTTGGAGAAGGGGGCAGAGGGGGGGGGCGCGGAACTGGAGGCACACAGAAAGCTCGGAGGATTGTGTGGTTGGAAGAGAAGGTTACAAAGCGAGGAAGGGATGGGACAATGGAGGGAGATGAAGAGGAAAATGAGAATTTCAAACACAATTGGATGGTCGGATTGTAAACCAATGAACTTTAAAAGATATACTGATTTAGTTGGGTTTCTTTGTGTACTTTTTTTGCAACAAGAGAAGATAATGTTGTGTTAGATGGATTAGGAGGTCAGATATGATTTGATTTATTATTGTCACATGTATTAGAATACAGTGAAAAGTATTGTTTCTTGCGCGCTATACAGACAAAGCATACCGTTCATAAAGAAGGAAAGGAGAGAGTGCAGAATGAGGTGTCACAGTCATAGCTAGGGTGTAGAGAAAGATCAACGTAATATAAGATGGGTCCATTCAAAAGTCTGATGGCAGCAGGGAAGAAGCTGTCCTTGAGTCGGTTGGTCCCTGACCTCAGACTTTTGTATCGTTTTCCTAACGGAAGAAGGTGGAAGAGAGAATGTCCGGGCGCGTGGAGTCTTTAATTATGCTGGCTGCTTTTCTGAAGCAGCGGGAAGTGTAGACAGAGTCAATGGATGGGAGGCTGGTTTGAGTGATGGACTGGGCTACGTTCACAACCTTCTGTAGTTCTTGAGGTCTTGAACAGAGCAGGAGCCATACCAAGCTGTGATACAACCAGAAAGGATGCTTTCTATGGTGCATCTGTAAAAGTTGGTGAGAGTTGTAGCCGACATGCCAAATTTCCATAGCCTCCTGGGAAAGTAGAGGTGTTGGTGGGCTTTTTTAACTATAGCGTCTGCATGGAGGGACCAAGACAGGTTGTTGGCGATCTGGACACCCAAAAACTTGAAGTTCTCGACTATTTCCACTTCATCCCCATTGATGTTGACAGGGGCATGTTCTCCTTTACGCTTCCTGAAGTCGATGACTATCTCCTGCGTTACTTGCCGTTTTCTGGTTTAATTGATTTCTTTGTGTACTCTGTTGCAGGAACAGAAGATAACAATGAGTTAGATGGATTCAGAGGTAAGATATCCAATGGTTCATTGTCACAGAACTGCTCGATGCTCCATCCAGCGTTGACCATCAGACCATAAGATATAGGAGCAGAATTAGGCCATTCGGCCCATTGAGTCTGCTCCACCATTCAATCATGGCTGATATGATTCTCATCCCCATTCTCCTGCCTTCTCCCCATCACCCTTGATCCCCCTATTGATAAAGAACTTATCTATCTCTGTCTTAAAGACACTCAATGACCTGGCCTCCACAGCCTTCTGCGGCAAAGTGTTCCACAGATTCACCACCCTCTGGCTGAAGAAATTCCTCCTCATCTCTGTTTTAAAGGAGTGTCCCTTCACTCTGAGTTTGTGCCCTCGAGTTCTGGTCCCTCCCACTCGTGGAAACATCCTCTCCACGTCCACTCTATCCAGCCTCTCAGTATTCTGTAAGTTTCAATTAGATCCCCCCATCATCCTTCTAAACTCCATCGAGTATGTGTCCAGACTCCTCAACCGCTCCTCATTTGACAAGCCCTTGAATAACCCTTTGGTGTTGCTGTGAGAACGGTTCCGATCAAAAGGAGCATTAATTCAGTGATCGCTTGTCCAAATAGGTCTCAGGGATCAGTCCACATACAATAGGACCGTGACTCCCTCTGTCTCCTATATGTAGTGCAACATCCTATTGGCATTGTTATCAGCCTGTTGGAGATATTCAATGTTATCTTCACTGAGAATCCTTTTGCATTCTGAACCTGAGTTGGGGAGGCAATGGCCTTGCGGCATGATCGCTAGACTATTAATCCAGAAATTCAGCTCATGCTCTGGGGACCCAGGTTCGAATCCCACCACGGCGGATGGTGGAATTTGAACTCAATAATTTAAAAAATCTTGAATTAAGAATCTACTGATGACCATGAAACCATTGTCGGAAAAACCCATCTAGTTCACTTATGTCCTTTAGAGAAGGAAATCTGCTGTCCTTACCCGGTCTGGCCTACATGTGTCTCCAGAGCCACAGCAATGTGGTTGACTCTCAACTGCCCTCCAAGGGCAAAGAGGGATGGGCAATAATTGCTGGCCAGCCAACCATGCCCATGTCCCATGAATGAATACAAAGAAGTTATTTGAGGGAATGGTGGTGCAGAAGGAGATCATTCGGCCTATTGTACCCATGCTAGCTCCTTGAAAGTATCTTCCACTTTCGTCCCACTCCCCCTGGACTTTTACCATGACCCTGGAGTATTTATCAGATTCCCTTTCAGGCAATGCCTTTCAGATCGCAGCTTGCTGTATTAAAAAATATTCTCCTCATAACCCCCTTGTGTGTTTCTTTTTCTCCAAATTATTTTAAACCCATGCCCTCTGGTTACCGACCCTTCTCCCACTGGTAACAGATTCTCCCTCTTCACCGTATCAAAACTGATTGTGATTTTGAAAGCATCTATTAACCTGAACCTTCCTACAAGGGCAGCATGGTGGCACAGTGGTCAGCACTGCTGCCTCATAGCGCCAGGGGCCTGGGTTCGATTCTGGCCTCGGGTCACTGTGGAGTTTGCACATTCTCCCCCTGTCTGCGTGGGTTTCCTGCGGGTGCTCTGGTTTCCTCCCACAGTCCAAAAGATATACAGGTTAGGTTCATAGAATCATAGGATCCTACAGTGCAGAAGGAGGCCATTCAGCCCATCAAGTCTGCACCAATCACAATTCCATCCAGGCTGTATCCCCATAACCCCATGCATTTACCCCAGCTAGTCCCCCTGACACTAAGGGGGATTTATCATGGCCAATCCACCTAAACCTGAAACTCTTTGGCAGGTTATTTGGCCATGCTAAATTGCCCCTTAGTGTCAGGGGACTAGCTAGGATAAATGCATGGGATTATGGGGATAGGGCCTGGGTGGGATTGTTGTCGGTACAGACTCGATGGGCTGAATGGCCTCCTTCTACACTGCAGGGTTCTATGATTCAATGATCCCCTACTCCATGGGGATCAATCCCATCTGTTCCAATCTCTCCATGTAACTGAAGTCTCTTCTCTCCCTGGTACCGCTCGAGTAACTCTCTAATACATCCTCCCCGAGGCCTTGGGCAACCTTCCATAACCCATGCAGATGTGGAGGTGGTGCGCCAGCTGAGATTTAACCAGTGATTGGCGGGATTTTCCATGGCGTTCGGCGGCGGGACTGAAAGATTTATGGGGAGACGTTGGCCTAGTAGTATTGTCACTGGACTAGTAATCCAGAAACCCAGGGCAAGATCTGGGGACCCAGGTTCGAATCCCGCCATGGCAAATGGTGGAATTTGAATTCAATAAATAATTTGGAATTAAGAATCTACTGATGACCATGAAACCATTGTTGGAAAAACCCACCTGGTTCACTAATGTCCTTTAGGGAAGGAAATCTGCCATCCTTACCCGGTCTGGCCTACATGTGCCTCCAGAGCCACAGCAATGTGGTTGACTCTCAACTGCCCTCTGAAATGAAGGGCAGTTAGGGATGGGCAATAAATGCTGGCCAGCCAGTGATGCCCATGTCCTATGAATGAATGTAAAAGAAAATCCCCCCCCCCCAACCCCCGGTCGATGGCGAGCTGTCTCTGCCGTGGGAAAACACACCCCGGGGGTGGAATGGGGGGAGGGGGGTATCCCGGCAAAGGTGGGGGGTTTGGAATGTGGATAAGGATTTTGCCGCAAATTCTTTCTCATTTTATTTCTTTCACGTTTCTTTGCAGTGATCGCTGAAGAAAGTCACTCTACAGGTATGAAACCCTCAGGAGGAAGTCTGCAGGCTGGTTAAACTTTACCCACCCATTGAGTGTACAACCGGAGTGAGATTGGTGGAGGAGTGTTTAAGACAGTCACGTGAACATCCCCCCCTCTCTCCCCACGCCCCCTCCATTTTATCAGAAACCTACCGGCAAGCGGAAGGGGAGCTGAAAAACGACGACCACTCGATCCTCCACCACCACCACCCACGGGAACCTTTAGCCCGAAATTTCTGTGATATGATTTCTATTAAGACCACACAAGACAGGCAACTCAATAGACTTTGCGTGACGGATTGTTGTTTAGGGAGTTAACGTGCAGGGGGAGGCTCACCCTTACGGCCTGTGGGAATTAAAGCTGCATGTTTCAATAATTTGGCCGCATTACAATGCCAGAGGCAGAAGGCTCACCCCACTGTCCAACCAGGTCTTCGATGTAAACATGAGACCAATATTTGTATATCTGCCTTCCACTGTATCCTGCTGAACTCCATTCGGCCCATTGACTAGACGTCGTTTCCTCCCTGATTGTCCCATTGCGTATCCTCTATATCCCATTGCAGTCCACTATCTGCCCCATCTATCCCACTCTACTACATTTGGTATCCTCTATATCCCACTGAACCCCACATTGTGCTCTCCCTCTGTCCCACTTTGATATTCTCTATGTTATTTGTACCCTTTCTGTCCCACTCTACCACATTATCTATCCTAAAGAACAACACCTTGTTCTATCTCTGTGCTTGTCTCTTACATTCTGTATGCTCTCTAAGTGACCAGAACCTATTGTTGGTCTCCCATTGTATATCTATCTCCCGCTGTCTCCCATTGGGTATCTATCTCCCACTGTCTCCCATTGTATATCTATCTCCCACTGTCTCCCATTGGGTATCTATCTCCCACTGTCTCCCATTGTGTATCTATCTATGTGATTATACTCTGCATACTCTATACATGGCCATACCCCATTGCTGGTCTTCCATTGTGTACCTGTAGGCTAAGAATCCTACAGCGTGTAACTCAGCTGCTGGCTCCCCAAAGCCTGTCCACCATCTACAAGGCACAAGTCAGGAGTGTAATGGAATACTCCCCACTTGCCTGGATGGGTGCAGCTCCAACAACACTCAAGAAGCTCAACACCATCCAGGACAAAGCAGCCCGCTTGATTGGCACCCCATCCACAAACATCCACTCCCTCCACCACCGACGCTCAGTAGCAGCAGTGTGTATTATCTACAAGATGCACTGTAAAAATTCACCAAAGATCCTTAGACAGCACCTTCCAAACCCACGATCACTTCCATCTAGAAGGACAAGGGCAGCAGATAAATGGGAGCACCACCACCTGCAAGTTCCTCTCCAAGCCACTCACCACCCTGACTTGGAAATATATTGGCCGTTCCTTCGCAGTCGCAGGGTCAAAATCCAAGAATTCCTTCCCTAACGGCATTATGGGTCAACCCACAGAATGATTAAAGAAGGCAGCTCACCACCACCTTCTCAAGGGCAACTAGGGTTGGGCAATAAATGCTGGCCTAGCCAGAGACGCCCATGTCCCACAAATGAATGAAAAATATCTATCTGCCACTGTCATCCATTGTTTATCACTTATTAGAGTCATCGAGTCACAGAGGTTTACAGCTTGGAAACAGGCCCTTCGACCCAACCTGTCCATGCCGCCCGGTTTTTACCACTAAGCTAGTCCCAATTGTCCACGTTTGGTCCATATCCCTCTATATCCATCTCACCCATGTAACTGTCTAAATGTTTTTTAAAAGACTACTGCCTCTGGCAGCTCATTCCAGACACTCACCACCCTCTGTGTGAAAAAATTGCCCCTCTGGACCCTTTTGTATCTCTCCCCTCTCACCTTAAACCTATGCCATCTAGTTTTAGACTCCCCTATCTTCGGGAAAAGGTGCTGACTGTCTAACTGATCCATGCCCCTCATTATTTTACAGACCTCTATAAGATCACTCTTAAGCCTCTTACGCCCCAGAGAAAAAAGTCCCAGTCTATCCAGTCCCTCCTTATAACTCAAATCATCAAGTACCGGTAGCATCCTAGTAAATCTCTTCTGCACTCTTTCTAGTTTAATAATATCCTTTCTATAATAGGGTGACCAGAACTGTACACAGTATTCCAAGTGTGGCCTTACTTTGTACAACTTCAACAAGACATCCCAACTCCTGTATTCAATGTTCTGATCAATGAAACCAAGCATGCCGAATGCCTTCTTCACCACTCTGTCCACCTGTGACTCCACTTTCAAAGAGCTATGAACCTGTACCCCTAGATCTCTTTGTTCTGTCACTCTCCCCAACGCCCTACCATTAACTGAGTAAGTTCTGCCCTGGTTCAATCTACCATAATGCATCACCTCACATTTATCGAAATTAAACTCCATCTGCCATTCGTCAGCCCACTGGCCCAATTGATCAAGATCCCATTGCAATCCTAGATAACTTTCTTCACTAACCTTCTACTGTTATCTGTCATCACCTTCTGTGTCCTGTTATTACTTATTGTCTACCTCATGTATCTAAGCCTGTCCCATTTACATTCCCAAGTCTTGCCGTTACCCTGTTGTGTATTCTCTATGTCCAAGTGCGGCCCATTGTGTACAGTCCTGAAGCCTCCTGCCACTCAACAACTTGCATTTGGTGCAACACCCTTAATGCAGGAAAAGATCCCAAAATACTGGAAATAAACAGTCATGGTTAAGGTTAAAGTTGGCGTTACAGTTAGGGATACGGCTGGAGCTAAGAATAGCATTAGGGCACGGTGGCACAGTGGGTTAGCACTGCTGTCTCACAGCGCCAGGGACCTGGGTTCAATTCCGGCCTCATGTGAGTGTCTGTGTGGAGTCTGCACATTCTCCCCGTGTCTGCGTGGGTTTTCTCTGGGTGCTGCGGTTTCCTCCCACACTCCAAAGACGTGCAGGTTAGGTGGATTGGCCAAGCTAAATTGCGCTTTAGTGTCCAAAGATGCGTAGGTTAGGTGGATTGGCCATGCTAAACTGTCTCTTATTGTCCCAAGATGTGGGGTTTAGGTTGATTGGCCATGTTAAATTGGCCCTTAGTGTCCAAAGATGTGTAGGTTAGGTGGATTGGCCATGTAAATTGCCCCTTAGTGTCCCAGGATATGTAGCTTTAGTGGATTGGCCATGCTAAATTGCCCCTTATTGTCCCAAGATGTGTGTATTTAGGGGATTAGCGGGGTAGATACATGGGGCTACGGGGATAGAGCCTGGGTGGGTTACTCTGTTGGAGAGTCGGTGCAGATGCAATGGGCCGAATGGCTCCTTCTGCACTGTTGGGATTCTACAACTCTAAGGCAAGCCTTGTTATCACAAAGAATAACAAAAAGCTTGGGGAAAGAAGGGTGTGTTTTAATAAGGGATCTTATAGGAAGGGATGGAATTGGGGTGATGGACCGGATGAGGCTGGGAGTACCAGAACCTGGGTGCCTCGGCTGTTCAAGATAAGGCCGGTGATGGGAGAAGGAAGATGGGAAGATTTGGGAAGGGGCTTAAGACTGGAGGAGGTCGTAGGGACAGGGAGGAAGAGAGGCCATGCAGTGATTCAATGGCAAGGGGAAGGATTTAACCTGTAGCTTGTTTCCGGCTGGCCTATCTTTATATGTGTCTCACTGCAGATTGATATAATTGCTTGCAGATTATCAGGGGCAGTCCAAGTCACTGAACAGGACTGGCATGGTTATTGGAATCATAGTGACGTTAATGTTGGTGGCCTTCTTCACCATCATCGCCTACTACATGTGCTACTACAGGAAGAAGACAGAGAAGTGAGTCAACCTTTCACACGGGGAGGTGATGGCTTAGTGGTATTATCGCTAGACTATTAATCTTGAAACTCCGCTAATATCATGGGGGAATGGGGTTCGAATCCCACCACGGCAGACAGTGGGATTTTAATTCAATAATTTAAAAAATAGCTGGAATTAAGAATCTATTGATGCCAATTGTCAGAAAAATCCATCTGATTCACTAATATCCTTAGAGTCCTCACACACCAGTCACTGAAAGTAAGTGCGCAGGTACAGCAGGCAGTAAAGAAGGCAATTGGTATGTTGGCCTTCATAGCGAGAGGATTTGAGTATAGGAATAGAAATGTTTTGCTGCAATTGTATAGGACCTTGGTGAGGCCACACCTGGAGTATTGTGTGCTGTTTTGGTGTCCTTATCTGAGGAAGGATGTCCTTGCTCTAAAGGGAGTGCAGCGAAGGTTTACCAGGCTGATTCCTGGGATGGCAGGTCTGTCATATGAGGAGAGACTAAGTTGGTTTGGATTATATTCACTGGAGTTTAGAAGGGTGAGAGGGGATCTCATAGAAACTTATAAAATTCTAACAGGGTTAGACAGGGTAGATTCAGAAAGAATATTCCCAATGGTGGGGGGAGTCCAGAATGAGGGGTCACAGTTTGAGGATAAGGGGCAAACCTTTTAGGACTGAGGTGAGGAGAAATTTCTTCACCCAGAGGGTGGTGAATGTGTGGAATTCACGACCACAGAGAGTAGTTGAGGCCAAAATGTTGTCTGATTTCAAGAAGAAATTAGATACAGCTCTTGGGGCTAAAGGGATCGAGGGATATGGGGGGGAAGGCGAAATCAGGATATTGAATTTGATGATTAGCTATGATCAAAATGAATGGTGGAGCAGGTTTGAAGGGCTGAATGGCCTATTCCTGCTTCTAGTTTCTATGTCCTTTAAGGAAGGAAATCTGCCATCCTTACCTGGTCTGGCCTACACATTACTCCAGAGCCACAGCAACGTGGTTGACTCTTAACTGCCCATGGGCACCTGGGGATGGGCAATAAATGCTGGCCCAGCCAGTGACGCCCATGTCCCATGATGAATTTTTAAAAACTCTCCCAGTGGACTTACACAGGCCATCCGATCATCAAGTACCTATCTATTCCCTTCCCATTTTCTCAGCACTTGGTCTGTAACCTTGTTTGCTTTGGCGTTTCAAGAGCTCATCTAAATGCTTCTTAAATGTTGTGAAGGTTCCACCTCCACCACCCTTTCAGGCAGCGAGTTCCAGATTCCCACCACCCTCTGGGTGAGAAAGTTTTTCCTCAAATCCCCCCTAAATCTCCTGCCCTTTATCTGAAATTATGCCTCCTGGTTATTGACCCCTGTACAAGGGGGAAAGTTTCTTCTTGTCTACCCTATCTATGGAGAGTCTAGGATCAGAGGACATAGTCTCAGAATAAAGGGGGTGCCAACTTAAGACTGAGATGAGGAGGAATTTCTTCTCTCAGAGGGTTGTGAGCCTTTGGAACTCCTTGCCGCAGACAGCTGTGGGGGCAGAGTCCTTGCACATATTTAGGGCTGAGATTTTTGATCAGTTTGGGAAATCAAGGGTTACGTGGAAAAATCAGGAAAGTGGACGTGAGGAATGATGGGTCAGCCATGATCCTATCGAATGGCAGAGCAGGCTCAAAGGGCCGAACGGCCTCCTCCTGCTCCAATTTCTTATGGGGTTGGGTAACTCAGCACAGACTCAGGATGAAGAGAGGCCTTGCTGTGTGTTTCACAGTCTCGATGGAGCCTGAGGCCTTGCTGTGTGCCCCACAGACTCGATGGAGCCTGAGGCCTTGCTGTGTGTATCACAGACTCGATGGAGCCTGAGGCCTTGCTGTCTGTCCCACAGTCTCGATGGAGCCTGAGGCCTTGCTGTGTGTCTTACAGTCTCCATGGAGCCTGAGGCCTTGCTATGTGCCCCACAGGCTTGATGGAGCCTGAGGCTTTGCTGTGTGTCTTACAGTCTCGATGGAGCCTGAGGCCTTGTTGTGTGCCCCACAGCCTTGATGGAGCCTGAGGCCTTGCTGTGTATATCACGGACTCGATGGAGCCTGAGGCCTTGCTGTGTGTCCCACAGACTTAGGATGGAGCCTGAGGCCTTGCTGTGTGCCCCGCAGGCTTGTTGAAGTCTGAGGCCTTGCTGTGTGTATCACAGGCTCGATGGAGCCTGAGGCCTTGCTGTGTGTTTCACAGACTCGATGGAGCCTGAGGCCTTGCTGTGTGCCCCACAGTTCCGATGGAGCTTGAGGCCTTGCTATGTGCCCCACAGGCTTGATGGAGCCTGAGGCCTTGCTGTGTGCCCCACAGACTCGATGGAGCCTGAGGCCTTGCTGTGTACCCCACAGGCTTGATGGAGCCTGAGGCCTTGCTGTGTATATCACAGACTCGATGGAGCCTGAGGCCTTGCTGTGTATATCACAGACTCGATGGAGCTTGAGGCCTTGCTATGTGCCCCACAGGCTTGATGGAGCCTGAGGCCTTGCTGTGTGCCCCACAGACTCGATGGAGCCTGAGGCCTTGCTGTGTGCCCCACAGGCTTGATGGAGCCTGAGGCCTTGCTGTGTATATCACAGACTCGATGGAGCCTGAGGCCTTGCTGTGTGTTCCACAGACTGAGGATGGAGCCTGAGGCCTTGCTGTGTGTCCCACAGTCTCGATGGAGCCTGAGGCCTTGCTGTATGTCCCACAGTCTCGATGGAGCCAGAGGCCTTGCTGTGTGTCCCACAGTCTTGATGGAACCTGAGGCCTTGCTGTGTGTCCCACAGTCTCGATGGAGCCTGAGGCCTTGTTGTGTGTCTCACAGACTCGATGGAGCCTGAGGCCTTGTTGTGTGTCTCACAGACTCGATGGAGCCTGAGGCCTTGCTGTGTGGCCCATGTCTCGATGGAGCCTGAGGCCTTGTGTGCAACTTAGCACAGGTAGAGCCTTGTGTAACTCAGTTGTTCTACCTGGCCTAGCTGATAATGAAGCTTTCTTTTATCATGACATTGAGTAAATGTCTGTTTGTTAAGGAAACCTTTGGAGGACGTAGAGGAGAAGAATGCTTTGGATCCAGGAATTGTCTCTGCCATCGGGGAAAAAGCTGTCAAAGAGGTGGGTCCTTTTAATTCACAACATGGTATAATCCAGGTCAGAGACTCCAAGGTGTTTTATGAAGTCATCATAGACCATAAGATTTGCACTTTGAGTTTGGCGTGTGTAAGCATAAGATGTGATTCGAACGACCCTCGGCTGGAACGAGAATGTCTCAGCTGGCACGGGTACAACACAATGGATGACAGATACTGAGGCGCATGCCAGGCTTTGCACCTTTTATCAAGCAATGTTTATTCAAGAGTACAGTTAACACGTTTCAAAAGAAAATTAGCAATTACTTTTACCAATCACAAACAAAAAACAATCATGATATTATAATGGGGTGGCACAGTGGTTAGCACTACTGTCTCACAGTGCCACGGATTCGATTCCCAGCTTAGGTCACTGTCTGTTTGGAGTCTGCACGTTCTCCCCGTGTCTGCATAGGTTTCCTCCGGGTGCTCCGGTTTCTTTCCACAGTCCAAAGAAGTGTGGGTTCGTTGGATTGGCCATGCTAAATTGACCCTGAGTGTCAGGGGGTCTAGCTAGGGTAAATGCATGGGGTTATGGGGATAGGGCCTGGTTGGGATTGTGGTCGGTGCAGACTCAATGGGCTGAATGGCCTCCTTCTGCACTGTAGGATTCTATGATTCTTACAAACTGCAGAGAACTTGGTTAAAAATAAATTTCTCAAAGGCAAAGTAGTGTCACAAACAGGATTGTTATCTCTTTTCCTATTCCCTCTGTCATTTATTTTCCACCCAGATTGAGTTGGTTGCAGCATCCTTTCTCACAGTTGGCTCTCATTCAGAGTCCCTGGTCTTACAGTCCTGATTTCTGCCTCTATGGGCCATGACTCTTTGCTGATGGTCCCTGGATCATTGAGCCAGTTGAATGTCTCCAACTGTTCCATTCCCATCTCTCTCGATCGCGACAGTTGTTATTTTCCAATGGGTGCAAAGCCTGGCATGCACCTCAGTACCCGTCATCCATTGTGTTGTACCCGTGCCAGCTGAGACAAACTCGTTCCAGCCGAGGGCATGTGGACAAACACATCATTGGCGTCACGTAGGTGGATACTTAATGGCCAAAATGGCCTCCATTCAACTCCCATCACACAAAGATGCCTCTCTTCAATCAAGTCACACCCAATCACTTCACGGGCTGGCACGGTGGCACAGTGGTTAGCACTACTGCCTCACAGCACCAGGGACCCGGGTTCGATTCCCAGCTTGGGTCACTGTCTGTGCGGAGTCTGAACATTCTGCGTGGGTTTCCTCTGGGTGCTCCGGTTTCCTCCCACAGTCCAAAGATGTGTGGGTTAGGTTAACTGGCCGTGCTAAATTGACCCTAGTGTCAGGGATATTAGCAGGTTAAATATGTGGGGTTATGGGAATAGGGCCTGGGTTGGATTGTGGTCGGTGCAGACTTGATGGGCTGAATGACCTCCTTCTGCACCGATTCTATGATTCCCATCCTATCCCTGTTTTACCACTTCATTCCCCATGGCCTAGGGGTATTATCACTAGACTATTAATCCAGAAACTCAGCTAATGTTCTGGGGACCCGGGTTCGAATCCCACCACGGCAGATGGTGGAATTTGAATTCAATAAAAAATATCTGAAATTAAGAATCTACTGATGACAATGAAACCATTGTTGATTGTCGGAAAACCCCCCACCTGGGTTCACTCGCGAATGTCCTTTAGGGAAGGAAATCTACCATCCTTACCTGGTCTGGCCTACATGTGACTCCAGGGCCACAGCAATGTGGTTGACTCTCAACTGCCCTCTGAAATGGACCAGCAAATCACTCAGTGTGTCAACCGCTACAAAGTCTAACGGCATTGTGGGTCAACCCACAGCACAATTAAAGAAGGCAGCTCACCACCACCTTCTCAAGGGCAACTGGGGATGGGCAATAAATGCTGGCCAGCCAGCGATGCCCATGTCCCAGGAATGAATGAAAAAAAAGAAATTCGGAGCTCAATGGTTTACGCCCTCGCCTCCAGGTCAAAAGGTTATGTGTTTTGAGTCCCCCTTCAGGGCCTTCAGTATATGAGACTGTAAATCGAGATCCCCTGGGCTGGGTGGAAGGTGGCACACGGCTATTTTTTAAAGTTTATTTATTTGTCTCACAAGTAGGCTTACATTAACACTGCAATGAAGTTACTGCGAAAATCCCCTCGTCCCACAATCTGCCGCCTGTTCGGGTACACTGAGGAAGAATTTAGCATGGCCAGTGCATCTAACCAGCACGTATTTCGGACTGTGGGAGGAAACCGGAGCACCCGGAGGAAACCCACGCAGATACGGGGAGAACGTGCAAACACCACACAGTGACCCAAGTCGAGAATTGAACCCGGGTCCCTGGTGTTGTGAGGCAGCAGTGCTAGCCTATTTTGCCACCATGCCGCCCCCAGTGGATAATTTGTTCGATAATAGCACTCCCCCACCCCTCTCCTCTCCCGTGTGAGCACCTGGGGGGGGTGGTCTTGCTATGTTAAAGGTGCTATACCTGTTAAGAATTTGCACGTTCTCCCCGTATCTGTGTGAGTTTCCTCCGGGTGCACCGGTTTCCTCCCACTGTCCAAAGATGTGTGGGTCAGGTGCATTGGCCATGACAAATTGCCCCTTAGTGTCAGGGGGACTAGCTTGGGTAAACAGGTTGGGTTATTGGGATAGGCCTGGGTGGGATTGTGGTCGGTGCAGACTCGATGGGTCGAGTGGCCTCCTTCTGCGCTGTAGGATTCTATAATTCTATGCCAAACGTGAGCTGTGGTTGCTCTGTTGAGTGGCAATCCTTCGAGACCAACACCCCCCCCCCCCCCCCCCACAGACCACCAGTGCTAACCACTGTGCCACTGTGCCATCCACTTCGAAGCGGCCCTGGGTGGCAGGAATTCTCCCAACTGCCCCTGGCCGATACTTACCCTCAGCCCTCATCACCACAACTGGTCATTATCACCTTGCTGTTTGTGGGAGCTTGCTGTGCGCACATTGACTTCTCACAGCACAGCAGTGAGCGCATCCGAGAAAGTTCTTGATTGGCTGAGAAGTGGGGCTTCCAGCGGTGGGGGAAAGGCGGCTAAACAAATTCAGGTCCTTTCTTTGTTTCTTCTGCCTCAGGAGCCGTGAACCGGCAGACGGAAGATCCAGCCTGGTGTAGTCTCCTCCAGCAAGGATTCCAGGACAGAACTCAGGCATAAAGAAAGCCAACAGTCGATTGAAATGCTTGGGCCCTTTGTTGCGAATGTTTTATTTCTGGTTTTTCAATGTAATTTGACAAAAAGCCTCCAATATCCACGACCTTGCCATAACAATTATCTGCTAAGTCTTCACGGGGAAAAGTTGGCCTGCCCTTTGCACTATTATTATTGGGTCATTTTTTTTTCTTTTTGTAAACTTATTTTCCTTGTTGAATGAAATGCTTATTTTCTTAGTCGCTGCTCTAATCACTGCCCGTGCGAGCTAGCTAGTAGCGAGAGGTGTCTATCCTCTGGATTGCTGCATATATGTTCTATAGAAATGCGGGTAATTTTAAGGAATACTCAAATCCTCTTCATACCATTCCCTGTGTCTTGCTCATCAATGCCCATCTTTTATGTTATAAGGTTGTGGGGGTGGTGTATGGGGTCCTTGATTATGTCCGGGTTCATGGGGCCCTTGATTATGCTGGTTGCTTTTCTGAGGCAGTGGTAAGTGTCGACGGAGTGCATGGATGGGAGGCTGGTTTGCATGATGGACTGGGCTACATTCACAACGCTTTGTAGTTTCTTGTGGTCTTGGATAGAGCAGGAGCCATGCCAAGCGCTGATACACTCACTGCCCCACAACCCTTCATTTGGTTCAAAGGATCCGATGCAAGCACTGGGTGGACCTTTGTAAGCTGTGGTCTGACTTCACTGCTTTGTATAACATTTCAAACCTTAATAAAGTCATTCCACTTTAGAGAACGCAAAGAGTCCCAGCGTCATTATATCACAGAAGGTGGCCATTCGTCCCACAGAATCCTACAGTGCAGAAGGAGGCCATTCGGCCCATCGAACCTGCATTAACCACAATCCCGTCACCCCATGCATTTACCCTAGCTAGTCCCCCTGACACTAAGGGGCAATTTAGCATGGCCAATCCACCTATCCCGCATGTCTTTCGGACTGTGGGAGGAAACCGGAGCACCCGGAGGAAACCCATGCAAACACGGGGAGAACGTGCAAACTCCACATAGACAGTGACCCAAGCTGGGAATCGAACCCTGGTCTCTGGCACTGTGCGGCAGCAGTGCTAACCATCGAGGGCATGCCAGCTCTCTGTTCAATCCAGTCAGTCCTACTCCCCATCATGCATGGACACTTAGTTAAAACAAGTAACTATACAACCATATAGTTAATGGTCGTGTTAAGGACTAAAGAAGGTTTTAATAGCAGCATAAAGGTCCGGCGACAGAAGGTCAAAGGTCAGTGCCACGTGGAAATGAAACACGGGAGTGAGGTGCAGATTGGAAGCCGGTGCAGTCAGTTCACGAGGTGCAAGTTGCTGAACTTGATGTTCAATGCAGGAGGCGGTGAAATGCCGAATGGGAAGAGGAAACGCTGCTTGTCTCCCCAAGGCCCCCGCTTGGTGAGAGACTGGATAAAGTCGCCCGAATGGTGGCCAATGTCACCCAGACAGCGGATAATGTTGCCTAGACGTGGGTAAGGTCACCCAGACATGGGTAATGTCACCCAGACAGCAGATAATATTGCCCAGACGCAGGTAATATCACCCGGATGAGGGTAAAGTCACCCAAACATGGATAATGTTGTCCAGACAGTGGGTAAAGTCACCCAGACATGGGTAATTGTTGTCCAGACAGTAGGTAAAGTCACCCAGACAGTGGTTAACGTCATCCAGAGTGGGCAAAGTCACCCAGGCAGTGGGTAATGTTGCCCAGACAGTGGGTAAAATCGCCCAGAGTGGGTATCATCACCCAGACAGTGGGTAACGTCACCCAGTGGGTAACATCACCCAGACGGTGGATAAAATCGCCCAGGCCGGGGGCATGGTGACAGCGAAGCCCGCAGGATTTGATCACATATTTTCCCCCCGGAAGCACTGGGGGGTATGAGTGAGTCTGCTGTTACCATTCACACCTCCTCTGCCCCCAAACATCCTCTCTTCACATCTCTCAGCACACCCTGCCCCAGCTCACTGCCTTCCCGCCTACAGCCACTGAGCGGCGCTGCACGGGGAGGTCCTCCAGCCACTGAGCGGCACTGCATGGGGAGGTCCTCCAGCAAGTGAGCGGCGCTGCACGCGGAGGCCCTCCAGCTTGGCGTGGCGCTAGAGGCGGAGGACCTCCACCCTGGCGTGCCGCTGGAGGCGGAGGACCACCAGCCTGGCGTGGCGCTGGAGGCGAAGGTCTTCTACCCACTGAGCGTCGCTGTTCCTGGTCCTCCAGCCTGTGGGGGCGCTGTGACTGGTCCTCCAGCCCGGCACTGTACGGGAAGGTCGTCCAGCCATGAGTGCCGCTGTCCCTGGGTCCTCCAGTCCTCCAGCCTGTGGGGGCGCTGTTACTGGTCCTCCAGCCTGTGAGGGTGCTGTTACTGGTCCTGGTTCTCGAGCCTGTGAGGGCGCTGTCACTGGTCCTCCAGCCTGTGGGGGCACTGTTCCTGGACCTCCAGCCTGCGAGGGCACTGTTACTGGTCCTCCAGCCTGTAGGGGCACTGTTACTGGTCCTCCAGGGTGGCGCTGTTCCAGGTCCTCCGGTCGATCGCGGCGTTGATCCTGGTTCCCCGACCTGTGGGAGCGCTGTTCCCTGGTCAGGTCCTCCGGCCACTGAGGGCGGAGTTCCCAGTGATCCTCTGGCCTGGAGGGGCGCTGTTCATGGTGGTCCTAATTCCTCCCCTCCCGGAACGGGGAGGGGGGATTTGCCGGCGATCCTCCCGCCTGTAGGGGCGCAGTAGTTGGCTCTCCTCTGACCTCTCCTCACAGCTTCTGGGGCGCTGCATCGGCGGTATTCCTGCCACTGAGCGGCGGAGTTTGCAGAGATCCTCCGGCTTGGAGGGGCGCTGTTCCCACGGTCCTCCCGCCTGGAGGAGCACTGTATTTGTCTATCCTGATGTGGAGATGCCAGCGTTGGACTGGGGTAAACACAGTAAGAGTTTTAACAACACCAGGTGAAAGTCAAACAGGTTTATTTGGTAGCAAATGCCATTAGCTTTCGGAGCACAGCTCCTTCGTCAGATGGAGTGGAAATCTGCTCACAAACAGGGCATACAGAGACACAAAATCAAGTTACAGAATACTGATTAGAATGCAAATCTTTACAGCTAATCAGGTCTTAAAGATACAGACAATGTGAGTGGAGGGAGCATTAGTCACAGGTTAAAGAAATGTGTATTGTCTCCAGACAGGACAAGCAGTGAGATTCTGCAAGTCCAGGAGGCAAGCTGTGGGGGTAACCAATAGTGTCACATGAACCCAAGATCCATGTTTAGGCCGTCCTCATGTGTGCGGAACTTGGCTATCAGTTTCTGCTCAGCGACTCTGCGCTGTCGTGTGTCGTGAAGGCCGCCTTGGAGAACGCTTCCCGAGGATCAGAGGCTGAATGCCCGTGACTGCTGAAGTGCTGTCCCGAGGCATGGTACATTGGGGAAACCATGCAGATGCTACAACAACGGATGAATGAACACCGCTCGACAATCACCAGGCAAGACTGTTCGCTTCCCTGTGGGGGAGCACTTCAGCGGTCATGGGCATTCAGCCTCTGATCTTCGGGTAAGCGTTCTCCAAGGCGGCCTTCACAACACACGACAGCGCAGAGTCGCTGAGCAGAAACCGATAGCCAAGTTCCACACACATGAGGACGGCCTAAACCGGGATGTTGGATTTATGTCACACTATCAGTAACCCCCACAGCTTGCCTGGACTTGCAAATTCTCACTGGCTGTCCTGTCTGGAGACAATACACATCTCTTTAACCTGTGCCTAATGCTCCCTCCACTCATTGTCTGTATCTTTAAGACCTGGCTGGTTGACGGGATTTGCATTCTAATCAGTATTCTGCAACTTGATTTTGTGTCTCTGTGCCCTGTTTGACAGCAGATTTCCACTCCATCTGACGAAGGAGCAGCGCTCCGAAAGCTAATAGCATTTGCGACCAAATAAACCTGTTTGACTTGAACCTGGTGTTGTGAACACTCCGACTTTGGCGATCCTCCCACCTCTCCTCCCTGCAGCTGGGACGCTGCACCGGCCATATTCCTGCCACTGAGCGGCGCTATTCGCGGCGGTCCTCCGGACTATCCTCGCGTCCTGTGGGAATGCCCGTCCCGGCGGTCCTCCAGGCACCGAAAAGCGCTGTTCCGGGAGGTCCTCGGTGAGGCCTGAGGGGGCGCTGCAGCCGGCGGTCCTCCGCCCCGCAGAGGGGTGGTGCAGCCGGCGGTCATCCGCCCTGTGGGGGCGCTGTTCCAGACGGTCCTCCGGCCTGTGGGGTCATAAATCCGGCGGTGGCCTGTGGGGGTGCTGCACGCGGTGGTCCTCCGGCCAGTGGTGGCGGTGTTGCGGACGGTCCTCCGGCCTGTGGTGGCGCATTCGGGCTCGCCTCAGGCCTGTGGTGGCGCTGTTCCGGGCGGTCCTCCGGCCTGTGGTGGCGCTGTTCCGGCGGTCCTCCGGCCTGTGGTGGCGCTGTCGGACGGGCCTCAGGCCTGTGGGGGCGCTGTCACGGGCGGTCCTCCGGCCTGTGGTGGCGCTGTTCTGGGCGGTCCTCCAGCCTGTGGTGGCGCTGTCGGACGGGCCTCAGGCCTGTGGGGGCGCTGTTCCGGGCGGTCCTCCGGCCTGTGGTGGCGCTATTCTGGGCGGTCCTCCGGCCTGTGGTGGCGCTGTCGGACAGGACTCAGGCCTGTGGGGGCGCTGTTCTGGGCGGTCCTCCGGCCTATGGTGGCGCTATTCTGGGCGGTCCTCCGGCCTGTGGTGGCGCTGTCGGACAGGACGCAGGCCTGTGGGGGCGCTGTTCCGGACGGTCCTTCGGCCTGTGCCGCCCTCAGTTTGCGGCCGAGGCGGGCGGGCTGCGCTGAGACCTGGAGCTGGACTTGTCCCCGGGGCCCAAAGGGTGAAATGGCGGCGGCGGCGGCAGCGGCAGCAGCGGCTCAGCAGCAACAACCAGCGGGGGGACTGAGCCTGGAGCAGGCGAAAGGTGAGGGCGGGGAGGTAGAGAGGAGAAAGAGGGCCTGAATCTGGGCCCTCACCCCGGGGGATCTGTGAGACTCACACTGATTCTCTCTGTGATACTCACACTGATTCTCTCTGTGATTCTCACACTGATTCTCTCTGTGATACTCACACTGATTCTCTCTGTGATTCTCACACTGATTCTCTCTGTGATACTCACACTGATTCTCTCTGTGAGACTCACACTGATTCTCTCTGTGATACTCACACTGATTCTCTCTGTGATTCTCACACTGATTCTCTCTGTGATACTCACACTGATTCTCTCTGTGATACTCACACTGATTCTCTCTGTGAGACTCACACTGATTCTCTCTGTGATACTCACACTGATTCTCTCTGTGATACTCACACTGATTCTCTCTGTGATTCTCACACTGATTCTCTCTGTGATACTCACACTGATTCTCTCTGTGATTCTCACACTGATTCTCTCTGTGATACTCACACTGATTCTCTCTGTGATACTCACACTGATTCTCCCTGTGATACTCACACTGATTCTCTCTGTGATACTCACACTGATTCTCTCTGTGATACTCACACTGATTCTCCCTGTGATACTCACACTGATTCTCTCTGTGATACTCACACTGATTCTCTCTGTGAGGCTCACACTGATTCTCTCTGTGATACTCACACTGATTCTCTCTGTGATACTCACACTGATTCTCTCTGTGATTCTCACACTGATTCTCTCTGTGATTCTCACACTGATTCTCTCTGATACTCACACTGATTCTCTCTGTGATCCTCACACTGATTCTCTCTGTGATACTCACACTGATTCTCTCTGTGATACACTGATTCTCTCTGTGATACACTGATTCTCTCTGTGATACTCACACTGATTCTCTCTGTGATACTCACACTGATTCTCTCTGTGATACTCACACTGATTCTCTCTGTGATACTCACACTGATTCTCTCTGTGATACTCACACTGATTCTCTCTGTGATACTCACACTGATTCTCTCTCTCTGTGATACTCACACTGATTCTCTCTCTCTGTGATACACACACTGATTCTCTCTGTGATACACTGATTCTCTCTGTGATACTCACACTGATTCTCTCTGTGATATTCACACTGATTCTCTCTGTGATACTCACACTGATTCTCCCTGTGATACTCACACTGATTCTCCCTGTGATACTCACACTGATTCTCTCTGTGATACTCACACTGATTCTCTCTGTGATACTCACACTGATTCTCCCTGTGATACTCACACTGATTCTCCCTGCGATACTCACACTGATTCTCTCTGTGATACTCACACTGATTCTCTCTGTGAGGCTCACACTGATTCTCTCTGTGATACTCACACTGATTCTCTCTGTGATTCTCACACTGATTCTCTCTGTGATTCTCACACTGATTCTCTCTGATACTCACACTGATTCTCTCTGATACTCACACTGATTCTCTCTGTGATACTCACACTGATTCTCTCTGTGATTCTCACACTGATTCTGTGATACTCACACTGATTCTCTCTGTGATACACACACTGATTCTCTCTGTGATACTCACACTGATTCTCTCTGTGATACTCTCACTGATTCTCTCTCTCTGTGATACTCACACTGATTCTCTCTGTGATTCTCACACTGATTCTCTCTGTGATACTCACACTGATTCTCTCTGTGATACTCACACTGATTCTCTCTGTGATACTCACACTGATTCTCTCTGTGATTCTCACACTGATTCTCTCTCTGTGATACTCACACTGATTCTCTCTGTGATTGTCACACTGATTCTGTGATACTCACACTGATTCTCTCTGTGATTCTCACACTGATTCGCTCTGTGATACTCACACTGATTCTCTCTGTGATTCTCACACTGATTCTCTCTGTGATACTCACACTGATTCTCTCTGTGATACTCACACTGATTCTCTCTGTGATACTCACACTGATTCTCTCTGTGATACTCACACTGATTCTCTCTGTGATACACTGATTCTCTCTGTGATACACTGATTCTCTCTGTGATACTCACACTGATTCTCTCTGTGAGACTCACACTGATTCTCTCTGTGATACTCACACTGATTCTCTCTGTGATACTCACACTGATTCTCTCTGTGATACTCACACTGATTCTCTCTGTGATACTCACACTGATTCTCTCTCTCTGTGATACTCACACTGATTCTCTCTGTGATACACACACTGATTCTCTCTGTGATACTCACTGATTCTCCCTGTGATACTCACACTGATTCTCCCTGCGATACTCACACTGATTCTCTCTGTGATACTCACACTGATTCTCTCTGTGAGGCTCACACTGATTCTCTCTGTGATACTCACACTGATTCTCTCTGTGATACTCACACTGATTCTCTCTGTGATTCTCACACTGATTCTCTCTGTGATTCTCACACTGATTCTCTCTGATACTCACACTGATTCTCTCTGTGATCCTCACACTGATTCTCTCTGTGATACTCACACTGATTCTCTCTGTGATACTCACACTGATTCTCTCTGTGATACTCACACTGATTCTCTCTGTGATACACTGATTCTCTCTGTGATACACTGATTCTCTCTGTGATACTCACACTGATTCTCTCTGTGATACTCACACTGATTCTCTCTGTGATACTCACACTGATTCTCTCTGTGATACTCACACTGATTCTCTCTGTGATACTCACACTGATTCTCTCTGTGATACTCACACTGATTCTCTCTCTCTGTGATACTCACACTGATTCTCTCTCTCTGTGATACACACACTGATTCTCTCTGTGATACACTGATTCTCTCTGTGATACTCACACTGATTCTCTCTGTGATATTCACACTGATTCTCTCTGTGATACTCACACTGATTCTCCCTGTGATACTCACACTGATTCTCCCTGTGATACTCACACTGATTCTCTCTGTGATACTCACACTGATTCTCTCTGTGATACTCACACTGATTCTCCCTGCGATACTCACACTGATTCTCTCTGTGATACTCACACTGATTCTCTCTGTGAGGCTCACACTGATTCTCTCTGTGATACTCACACTGATTCTCTCTGTGATACTCACACTGATTCTCTCTGTGATTCTCACACTGATTCTCTCTGTGATTCTCACACTGATTCTCTCTGATACTCACACTGATTCTCTCTGTGATACACACACTGATTCTCTCTGTGATAGTCACACTGATTCTCTCTGTGAGACTCACACTGATTCTCTCTGTGATTCTCACACTGATTCTCTCTGTGAGACTCACACTGATTCTCTCTGTGATACTCACACTGATTCTCTCTGTGATACTCACACTGATTCTCTCTGTGATACTCACACTGATTCTCTCTGATACTCACACTGATTCTCTCTGTGATACTCACACTGATTCTCTCTGTGATTCTCACACTGATTCTGTGATACTCACACTGATTCTCTCTGTGATACACACACTGATTCTCTCTGTGATACTCACACTGATTCTCTCTGTGATACTCTCACTGATTCTCTCTCTCTGTGATACTCACACTGATTCTCTCTGTGATTCTCACACTGATTCTCTCTGTGATACTCACACTGATTCTCTCTGTGATACTCACACTGATTCTCTCTGTGATACTCACACTGATTCTCTCTGTGATTCTCACACTGATTCTCTGTGATACTCACACTGATTCTCTCTGTGATTGTCACACTGATTCTGGGATACTCACACTGATTCTCTCTGTGATTCTCACACTGATTCTCTCTGTGATACTCACACTGATTCTCTCTGTGATACTCACACTGATTCTCTCTGTGATTCTCACACTGATTCTCTCTGTGATTCTCACACTGATTCTCTCTGTGATACTCACACTGATTCTCTCTGTGATACTCACACTGATTCTCTCTGTGATACTCACACTGATTCTCTCTGTGATTCTCACACTGATTCTCTCCCTGTGATACTCACACTGATTCTCTCTGTGATTGTCACACTGATTCTGGGATACTCACACTGATTCTCTATGTGATTCTCACACTGATTCTCTCTGATACTCACACTGATTCTCTCTGTGATACTCACACTGATTCTCTCTGTGATACTCACACTGATTCTCCCTGTGATACTCACACTGATTGTCCCTGTGATACTCACACTGATTCTCTCTGTGATACTCACACTGATTCTCTCTGTGATACTCACACTGATTCTCTCTGTGATACTCACACTGATTCTCTCTGTGATACTCACACTGATTCTCTCTGTGAGGCTCACACTGATTCTCTCTGTGATACTCACACTGATTCTCTCTGTGATACTCACACTGATTCTCTCTGTGATTCTCACACTGATTCTCTCTGATACTCACACTGATTCTCTCTGTGATACACACACTGATTCTCTCTGTGATACTCACACTGATTCTCTCTGTGATACTCACACTGATTCTCTCTGTGATTCTCACACTGATTCTCTCTGTGAGACTCACACTGATTCTCTCTGTGATACTCACACTGATTCTCTCTGTGATACTCACACTGATACTCTCTGTGATACTCACACTGATTCTCTCTGTGATACTCACACTGATTCTCTCTGTGATACTCACACTGATTCTCTCTGTGATACTCACTGATTCTCTCTGATACTCACACTGATTCTCTCTGTGATACTCACACTGATTCTCTCTGTGATTCTCACACTGATTCTGTGATACTCACACTGATTCTCTCTGTGATACACACACTGATTCTCTCTGTGATACTCACACTGATTCTCTCTGTGATACTCTCACTGATTCTCTCTCTCTGTGATACTCACACTGATTCTCTCTGTGATTCTCACACTGATTCTCTCTGTGATACTCACACTGATTCTCTCTGTGATACTCACACTGATTCTCTCTGTGATACTCACACTGATTCTCTCTGTGATTCTCACACTCATTCTCTCTCTGTGATACTCACACTGATTCTCTCTGTGATTGTCACACTGATTCTGGGATACTCACACTGATTCTCTCTGTGATACTCACACTGATTCTCTCTGATACTCACACTGATTCTCTCTGATACTCACACTGATTCTCTCTGTGATTCTCACACTGATTCTCTCTCTGTGATACTCACACTGATTCTCTCTGTGATTCTCACACTGATTCTCTCTGTGATTCTCACACTGATTCTCTCTGTGATTCTCACACTGATTCTCTCTCTGTGATACTCACACTGATTCTCCCTGTGATACTCACACTGATTCTCTCTGTGATACTCACACTGATTCTCTCTGTGATACTCACACTGATTCTCCCTGTGATACTCACACTGATTCAACCTGTGATACTCACACTGATTCTCTCTGTGATTCTCACACTGATTCTCTCTGTGATACTCACACTGATTCTCTGATACTCACACTGATTCTCTCTGTGATTCTCACACTGATTCTCTCTGTGATACTCACACTGATTCTCTCTGTGATACTCACACTGATTCTCTCTGTGATACTCACACTGATTCTCTCTTTGATACTCACACTGATTCTCTCTGTGATTCTCACACTGATTCTCTCTGTGATACTCACACTGATTCTCTCTGTGATACTCACACTGATTCTCTCTGTGATTCTCACACTGATTCTCTCTGTGATACTCACACTGATTCTCTCTGTGATACTCACACTGATTCTCTCTGTGATACTCACACTGATTCTCTCTGTGATACTCACACTGATTCTCTCTGTGATTCTCACACTGATTCTCTCTGTGATACACACACTGATTCTCTCTGTGATACTCACACTGATTCTCTCTGTGATACTCTCACTGATTCTCTCTCTCTGTGATACTCACACTGATTCTCTCTGTGATTCTCACACTGATTCTCTCTGTGATACTCACACTGATTCTCTCTGTGATACTCACACTGATTCTCTCTGTGATACTCACACTGATTCTCTCTGTGATTCTCACACTCATTCTCTCTCTGTGATACTCACACTGATTCTCTCTGTGATTGTCACACTGATTCTGGGATACTCACACTGATTCTCTCTGTGATACTCACACTGATTCTCTCTGATACTCACACTGATTCTCTCTGATACTCACACTGATTCTCTCTGTGATTCTCACACTGATTCTCTCTCTGTGATACTCACACTGATTCTCTCTGTGATTCTCACACTGATTCTCTCTGTCATTCTCACACTGATTCTCTCTGTGATTCTCACACTGATTCTCTCTCTGTGATACTCACACTGATTCTCCCTGTGATACTCACACTGATTCTCTCTGTGATACTCACACTGATTCTCTCTGTGATACTCACACTGATTCTCCCTGTGATACTCACACTGATTCAACCTGTGATACTCACACTGATTCTCTCTGTGATTCTCACACTGATTCTCTCTGTGATACTCACACTGATTCTCTGATACTCACACTGATTCTCTCTGTGATTCTCACACTGATTCTCTCTGTGATACTCACACTGATTCTCTCTGTGATACTCACACTGATTCTCTCTGTGATACTCACACTGATTCTCTCTGTGATTCTCACACTGATTCTCTCTGTGATACTCACACTGATTCTCTCTGTGATACTCACACTGATTCTCTCTGTGATTCTCACACTGATTCTCTCTGTGATACTCACACTGATTCTCTCTGTGATACTCACACTGATTCTCTCTGTGATACTCACACTGATTCTCTCTGTGATACTCACACTGATTCTCTCTGTGATTCTCACACTGATTCTCTCTGTGATACTCACACTGATTCTCTCTGTGATACTGACACTGATTCTCTCTGTGATTCTCACACTGATTCTCTCTGTGATTCTCACACTGATTCTCTCTGTGATACTCACACTGATTCTCTCTGTGATACTGACACTGATTCTCTCTGTGATTCTCACACTGATTCTCTCTGTGATTCTCACACTGATTCTCTCTGTGATTCTCACACTGATTCTCTCTGTGATACTGACACTGATTCTCTCTGTGATACTCACACTGATTCTCTCTGTGATTCTCATACTGATTCTGTGATACTCACACTGATTCTCTATGTGATTCTCACACTGATTCTCTCTGATACTCACACTGATTCTCTCTGTGATACTCACACTGATTCTCTCTGTGATACTCACACTGATTCTCTCTGTGATACTCACACTGATTCTCTCTGTGATTCTCACACTGATTCTCTCTGTGATTCTCACACTGATTCTCTCTGTGATACTCACACTGATTCTCTCTGTGATACTCACACTGATTCTCTCTGTGATACTCACACTGATTCTCTCTGTGATTCTCACACTGATTCTCTCTCTGTGATACTCACACTGATTCTCTCTGTGATTGTCACACTGATTCTGGGATACTCACACTGATTCTCTATGTGATTCTCACACTGATTCTCTCTGATACTCACACTGATTCTCTCTGTGATACTCACACTGATTCTCTCTGTGATACTCACACTGATTCTCCCTGTGATACTCACACTGATTGTCCCTGTGATACTCACACTGATTCTCTCTGTGATACTCACACTGATTCTCTCTGTGATACTCACACTGATTCTCTCTGTGATACTCACACTGATTCTCTCTGTGATACTCACACTGATTCTCTCTGTGAGGCTCACACTGATTCTCTCTGTGATACTCACACTGATTCTCTCTGTGATACTCACACTGATTCTCTCTGTGATTCTCACACTGATTCTCTCTGATACTCACACTGATTCTCTCTGTGATACACACACTGATTCTCTCTGTGATACTCACACTGATTCTCTCTGTGATACTCACACTGATTCTCTCTGTGATTCTCACACTGATTCTCTCTGTGAGACTCACACTGATTCTCTCTGTGATACTCACACTGATTCTCTCTGTGATACTCACACTGATACTCTCTGTGATACTCACACTGATTCTCTCTGTGATACTCACACTGATTCTCTCTGTGATACTCACACCGATTCTCTCTGTGATACTCACACTGATTCTCTCTGATACTCACACTGATTCTCTCTGTGATACTCACACTGATTCTCTCTGTGATTCTCACACTGATTCTGTGATACTCACACTGATTCTCTCTGTGATACACACACTGATTCTCTCTGTGATACTCACACTGATTCTCTCTGTGATACTCTCACTGATTCTCTCTCTCTGTGATACTCACACTGATTCTCTCTGTGATTCTCACCCTGATTCTCTCTGTGATACTCACACTGATTCTCTCTGTGATACTCACACTGATTCTCTCTGTGATACTCACACTGATTCTCTCTGTGATTCTCACACTCATTCTCTCTCTGTGATACTCACACTGATTCTCTCTGTGATTGTCACACTGATTCTGGGATACTCACACTGATTCTCTCTGTGATACTCACACTGATTCTCTCTGATACTCACACTGATTCTCTCTGATACTCACACTGATTCTCTCTGTGATTCTCACACTGATTCTCTCTCTGTGATACTCACACTGATTCTCTCTGTCATTCTCACACTGATTCTCTCTGTGATTCTCACACTGATTCTCTCTGTGATTCTCACACTGATTCTCTCTCTGTGATACTCACACTGATTCTCCCTGTGATACTCACACTGATTCTCTCTGTGATACTCACACTGATTCTCTCTGTGATACTCACACTGATTCTCCCTGTGATACTCACACTGATTCAACCTGTGATACTCACACTGATTCTCTCTGTGATTCTCACACTGATTCTCTCTGTGATACTCACACTGATTCTCTGATACTCACACTGATTCTCTCTGTGATTCTCACACTGATTCTCTCTGTGATACTCACACTGATTCTCTCTGTGATACTCACACTGATTCTCTCTGTGATACTCACACTGATTCTCTCTTTGATACTCACACTGATTCTCTCTGTGATTCTCACACTGATTCTCTCTGTGATACTCACACTGATTCTCTCTGTGATACTCACACTGATTCTCTCTGTGATTCTCACACTGATTCTCTCTGTGATACTCACACTGATTCTCTCTGTGATACTCACACTGATTCTCTCTGTGATACTCACACTGATTCTCTCTGTGATACTCACACTGATTCTCTCTGTGATTCTCACACTGATTCTCTCTGTGATACTCACACTGATTCTCTCTGTGATACTCACACTGATTCTCTCTGTGATTCTCACACTGATTCTCTCTGTGATACTCACACTGATTCTCTCTGTGATTCTCATACTGATTCTGTGATACTCACACTGATTCTCTATGTGATTCTCACACTGATTCTCTCTGATACTCACACTGATTCTCTCTGTGATACTCACACTGATTCTCTCTGTGATACTCACACTGATTCTCTCTGTGATACTCGCACTGATTCTCTCTGATACTCACTGATTCTCTCTGTGATACACTGATTCTCTCAGTGATACTCACACTGATTCTCTCTGTGATACTCACACTGATTCTCTGTGATACTCACACTGATTCTCTCTCTCTGTGATACACACACTGATTCTCTCTGTGATATTCACACTGATTCTCTGTGATACTCACACTGATTCTCTCTGTGATACTCACACTGATTCTCTCTGTGATACTCACACTGATTCTCTCTGTGATACTCACACTGATTCTCTCTCTCTGTGATACACACACTGATTCTCTCTGTGATACACACACTGATTCTCTCTGTGATACTCACACTGATTCTCTCTCTCTGTGATACACACACTGATTCTCTCTGTGATACACACACTGATTCTCTCTGTGATACTCACACTGATTCTCTCTCTCTGTGATACACACACTGATTCTCTCTGTGATACTCACACTGATTCTCTCTGTGATACTCACACTGATTCTCTGATACTCACACTGATTCTCTCTGTGATACTCACACTGATTCTCTCTGTGATTCTCACACTGATTCTCTGATACTCACACTGATTCTCTGATACTCACACTGATTCTCTCTGTGAGACTCACACTGATTCTCTCTGTGATACTCACACTGATTCTCTCTGTGATACTCACACTGATTCTCTCTGTGATTCTCACAATGATTCTCTCTGTGATACTCACACTGATTCTCTCTGTGATACTGACACTGATTCTCTCTCTCTGTGATACTCACACTAATTCTCTCTGTGATACTCACACTGATTCTCTCTGTGATACTCACACTGATTCTCTCTGTGATTCTCACACTGATTCTCTCTGTGATACTCACACTGATTCTCTCTGTGATACTCACACTGATTCTCTCTGTGATACTCACACTGATTCTCTCTGTGATACTCACACTGATTCTCTCTGTGATTCTCACACTGATTCTCTCTGTGATACTCACACTGATTCTCTCTGTGATACTGACACTGATTCTCTCTGTGATTCTCACACTGATTCTCTCTGTGATACTCACACTGATTCTCTCTGTGTTTCTCATACTGATTCTGTGATACTCACACTGATTCTCTATGTGATTCTCACACTGATTCTCTCTGATACTCACACTGATTCTCTCTGTGATACTCACACTGATTCTCTCTGTGATACTCACACTGATTCTCTCTGTGATACTCGCACTGATTCTCTCTGATACTCACACTGATTCTCTCTGTGATACACTGATTCTCTCAGTGATACTCACACTGATTCTCTCTGTGATACTCACACTGATTCTCTGTGATACTCACACTGATTCTCTCTCTCTGTGATACACACACTGATTCTCTCTGTGATATTCACACTGATTCTCTGTGATACTCACACTGATTCTCTCTGTGATACTCACACTGATTCTCTCTGTGATACTCACACTGATTCTCTCTGTGATACTCACACTGATTCTCTCTCTCTGTGATACACACACTGATTCTCTCTGTGATACACACACTGATTCTCTCTGTGATACTCACACTGATGCTCTCTCTCTGTGATACACACACTGATTCTCTCTGTGATACACACACTGATTCTCTCTGTGATACTCACACTGATTCTCTCTCTCTGTGTTACACACACTGATTCTCTCTGTGATACTCACACTGATTCTCTCTGTGATACTCACACTGATTCTCTGATACTCACACTGATTCTCTCTGTGATACTCACACTGATTCTCTCTGTGATTCTCACACTGATTCTCTGATACTCACACTGATTCTCTGATACTCACACTGATTCTCTCTGTGAGACTCACACTGATTCTCTCTGTGATACTCACACTGATTCTCTCTGTGATTCTCACACTGATTCTCTCTGTGATACTCACACTGATTCTCTCTGTGATTCTCACATTGATTCTCTCTGTGATACTCACACTGATTCTCTCTGTGATACTGACACTGATTCTCTCTCTCTGTGATACTCACACTAATTCTCTCTGTGATACTCACACTGATTCTCTGTGATACTCACACTGATTCTCTCTCTCTGTGATACACACACTGATTCTCTCTGTGATATTCACACTGATTCTCTGTGATACTCACACTGATTCTCTCTGTGATACTCACACTGATTCTCTCTGTGATACTCACACTGATTCTCTCTGTGATACTCACACTGATTCTCTCTCTCTGTGATACACACACTGATTCTCTCTGTGATACACACACTGATTCTCTCTGTGATACTCACACTGATTCTCTCTCTCTGTGATACACACACTGATTCTCTCTGTGATACACACACTGATTCTCTCTGTGATACTCACACTGATTCTCTCTCTCTGTGATACACACACTGATTCTCTCTGTGATACTCACACTGATTCTCTCTGTGATACTCACACTGATTCTCTGATACTCACACTGATTCTCTCTGTGATACTCACACTGATTCTCTCTGTGATTCTCACACTGATTCTCTGATACTCACACTGATTCTCTGATACTCACACTGATTCTCTCTGTGATACTCACACTGATTCTCTCTGTGATACTCACACTGATTCTCTCTGTGATTCTCACACTGATTCTCTCTGTGATACTCACACTGATTCTCTCTGTGATACTCACACTGATTCTCTCTGTGATACTCACACTTATTCTCTCTGTGATACTCACACTGATTCTCTCTGTGATTCTCACACTGATTCTCTCTGTGATACTCACACTGATTCTCTCTGTGATACTGACACTGATTTTCTCTGTGATTCTCACACTGATTCTCTCTGTGATACTCACACTGATTCTCTCTGTGATTCTCATACTGATTCTGTGATACTCACACTGATTCTCTATGTGATTCTCACACTGATTCTCTCTGATACTCACACTGATTCTCTCTGTGATACTCACACTGATTCTCTCTGTGATACTCACACTGATTCTCTCTGTGATACTCACACTGATTCTCTCTGTGATTCTCACACTGATTCTCTCTGTGATTCTCACACTGATTCTCTCTGTGATACTCACACTGATTCTCTCTGTGATACTCACACTGATTCTCTCTGTGATACTCACACTGATTCTCTCTGTGATTCTCACACTGATTCTCTCTCTGTGATACTCACACTGATTCTCTCTGTGATTGTCACACTGATTCTGGGATACTCACACTGATTCTCTATGTGATTCTCACACTGATTCTCTCTGATACTCACACTGATTCTCTCTGTGATACTCACACTGATTCTCTCTGTGATACTCACACTGATTCTCCCTGTGATACTCACACTGATTGTCCCTGTGATACTCACACTGATTCTCTCTGTGATACTCACACTGATTCTCTCTGTGATACTCACACTGATTCTCTCTGTGATACTCACACTGATTCTCTCTGTGAGGCTCACACTGATTCTCTCTGTGATACTCACACTGATTCTCTCTGTGATACTCACACTGATTCTCTCTGTGATTCTCACACTGATTCTCTCTGATACTCACACTGATTCTCTCTGTGATACACACACTGATTCTCTCTGTGATACTCACACTGATTCTCTCTGTGATACTCACACTGATTCTCTCTGTGATTCTCACACTGATTCTCTCTGTGAGACTCACACTGATTCTCTCTGTGATACTCACACTGATTCTCTCTGTGATACTCACACTGATACTCTCTGTGATACTCACACTGATTCTCTCTGTGATACTCACACTGATTCTCTCTGTGATACTCACACTGATTCTCTCTGTGATACTCACACTGATTCTCTCTGATACTCACACTGATTCTCTCTGTGATACTCACACTGATTCTCTCTGTGATTCTCACACTGATTCTGTGATACTCACACTGATTCTCTCTGTGATACACACACTGATTCTCTCTGTGATACTCACACTGATTCTCTCTGTGATACTCTCACTGATTCTCTCTCTCTGTGATACTCACACTGATTCTCTCTGTGATTCTCACACTGATTCTCTCTGTGATACTCACACTGATTCTCTCTGTGATACTCACACTGATTCTCTCTGTGATACTCACACTGATTCTCTCTGTGATTCTCACACTCATTCTCTCTCTGTGATACTCACACTGATTCTCTCTGTGATTGTCACACTGATTCTGGGATACTCACACTGATTCTCTCTGTGATACTCACACTGATTCTCTCTGATACTCACACTGATTCTCTCTGATACTCACACTGATTCTCTCTGTGATTCTCACACTGATTCTCTCTCTGTGATACTCACACTGATTCTCTCTGTGATTCTCACACTGATTCTCTCTGTGATTCTCACACTGATTCTCTCTGTGATTCTCACACTGATTCTCTCTCTGTGATACTCACACTGATTCTCCCTGTGATACTCACACTGATTCTCTCTGTGATACTCACACTGATTCTCTCTGTGATACTCACACTGATTCTCCCTGTGATACTCACACTGATTCAACCTGTGATACTCACACTGATTCTCTCTGTGATTCTCACACTGATTCTCTCTGTGATACTCACACTGATTCTCTGATACTCACACTGATTCTCTCTGTGATTCTCACACTGATTCTCTCTGTGATACTCACACTGATTCTTTCTGTGATACTCACACTGATTCTCTCTGTGATACTCACACTGATTCTCTCTTTGATACTCACACTGATTCTCTCTGTGATTCTCACACTGATTCTCTCTGTGATACACACACTGATTCTCTCTGTGATATTCACACTGATTCTCTGTGATACACTGATTCTCTCTGTGATACTCACACTGATTCTCTCTGTGATACTCACACTGATTCTCTCTGTGATACTCACACTGATTCTCTCTGTGATACTCACACTGATTCTCTCTGTGATTCTCACACTGATTCTCTCTGTGATACTCACACTGATTCTCTCTGTGATACTGACACTGATTCTCTCTGTGATTCTCACACTGATTCTCTCTGTGATACTCACACTGATTCTCTCTGTGATTCTCATACTGATTCTGTGATACTCACACTGATTCTCTATGTGATTCTCACACTGATTCTCTCTGATACTCACACTGATTCTCTCTGTGATACTCACACTGATTCTCTCTGTGATACTCACACTGATTCTCTCTGTGATACTCGCACTGATTCTCTCTGATACTCACACTGATTCTCTCTGTGATACACTGATTCTCTCAGTGATACTCACACTGATTCTCTCTGTGATACTCACACTGATTCTCTGTGATACTCACACTGATTCTCTCTCTCTGTGATACACACACTGATTCTCTCTGTGATATTCACACTGATTCTCTGTGATACACTGATTCTCTCTGTGATACTCACACTGATTCTCTCTGTGATACTCACACTGATTCTCTCTGTGATACTCACACTGATTCTCTCTCTCTGTGATACACACACTGATTCTCTCTGTGATACACACACTGATTCTCTCTGTGATACTCACACTGATTCTCTCTCTCTGTGATACACACACTGATTCTCTCTGTGATACACACACTGATTCTCTCTGTGATACTCACACTGATTCTCTCTCTCTGTGTTACACACACTGATTCTCTCTGTGATACTCACACTGATTCTCTCTGTGATTCTCACACTGATTCTCTGATACTCACACTGATTCTCTCTGTGATACTCACACTGATTCTCTCTGTGATTCTCACACTGATTCTCTGATACTCACACTGATTCTCTGATACTCACACTGATTCTCTCTGTGAGACTCACACTGATTCTCTCTGTGATACTCACACTGATTCTCTCTGTGATTCTCACACTGATTCTCTCTGTGATACTCACACTGATTCTCTCTGTGATTCTCACAATGATTCTCTCTGTGATACTCACACTGATTCTCTCTGTGATACTGACACTGATTCTCTCTCTCTGTGATACTCACACTAATTCTCTCTGTGATACTCACACTGATTCTCTGTGATACTCACACTGATTCTCTCTCTCTGTGATACACACACTGATTCTCTCTGTGATATTCACACTGATTCTCTGTGATACTCACACTGATTCTCTCTGTGATACTCACACTGATTCTCTCTGTGATACTCACACTGATTCTCTCTGTGATACTCACACTGATTCTCTCTCTCTGTGATACACACACTGATTCTCTCTGTGATACACACACTGATTCTCTCTGTGATACTCACACTGATTCTCTCTCTCTGTGATACACACACTGATTCTCTCTGTGATACACACACTGATTCTCTCTGTGATACTCACACTGATTCTCTCTCTCTGTGATACACACACTGATTCTCTCTGTGATACTCACACTGATTCTCTCTGTGATACTCACACTGATTCTCTGATACTCACACTGATTCTCTCTGTGATACTCACACTGATTCTCTCTGTGATTCTCACACTCATTCTCTGATACTCACACTGATTCTCTGATACTCACACTGATTCTCTCTGTGAGACTCACACTGATTCTCTCTGTGATACTCACACTGATTCTGTCTGTGATTCTCACACTGATTCTCTCTGTGATACTCACACTGATTCTCTCTGTGATTCTCACAATGATTCTCTCTGTGATACTCACACTGATTCTCTCTGTGATACTGACACTGATTCTCTCTCTCTGTGATACTCACACTAATTCTCTCTGTGATACTCACACTGATTCTCTCTGTGATACTTACACTTATTCTCTCTGTGATACTCACTCTGATTCTCTCTGTGATTCTCACACTGATTCTCTCTGATACTCACACTGATTCTCTCTGTGATACTCACACTGATTCTCCCTGTGATACTCACACTGATTGTCCCTGTGATACTCACACTGATTCTCTCTGTGATACTCACACTGATTCTCTCTGTGATACTCACACTGATTCTCTCTGTGATACTCACACTGATTCTCTCTGTGATTCTCACACTGATTCACTCTCTGTGATACTCACACTGATTCTCTCTGTGATTGTCACACTGATTCTGGGATACTCACACTGATTCTCTATGTGATTCTCACACTGATTCTCTCTGATACTCACACTGATTCTCTCTGTGATACTCACACTGATTCTCTCTGTGATACTCACACTGATTCTCCCTGTGATACTCACACTGATTGTCCCTGTGATACTCACACTGATTCTCTCTGTGATACTCACACTGATTCTCTCTGTGATACTCACACTGATTCTCTCTGTGATACTCACACTGATTCTCTCTGTGATACTCACACTGATTCTCTCTGTGAGGCTCACACTGATTCTCTCTGTGATACTCACACTGATTCTCTCTGTGATACTCACACTGATTCTCTCTGTGATTCTCACACTGATTCTCTCTGATACTCACACTGATTCTCTCTGTGATACACACACTGATTCTCTCTGTGATACTCACACTGATTCTCTCTGTGAGACTCACACTGATTCTCTCTGTGATTCTCACACTGATTCTCTCTGTGAGACTCACACTGATTCTCTCTGTGATACTCACACTGATTCTCTCTGTGATACTCACACTGATACTCTCTGTGATACTCACACTGATTCTCTCTGTGATACTCACACTGATTCTCTCTGTGATACTCACACTGATTCTCTCTGTGATACTCACACTGATTCTCTCTGATACTCACACTGATTCTCTCTGTGATTCTCACACTGATTCTCTCTGTGATTCTCACACTGATTCTGTGATACTCACACTGATTCTCTCTGTGATACACACTGATTCTCTCTGTGATACTCACACTGATTCTCTCTGTGATACTCTCACTGATTCTCTCTCTGTGATACTCACACTGATTCTCTCTGTGATTCTCACACTGATTCTCTCTGTGATACTCACACTGATTCTCTCTGTGATACTCACACTGATTCTCTCTGTGATACTCACACTGATTCTCTCTGTGATTCTCACACTGATTCTCTCTGTGATACTCACACTGATTCTCTCTGTGATACTCACACTGATTCTCTCTGTGATACTCACACTGATTCTCTCTGTGATACTCACACTGATTCTCTCTGTGATTCTCACACTGATTCTCTCTGTGATACTCACACTGATTCTCTCTGTGATACTGACACTGATTCTCTCTGTGATTCTCACACTGATTCTCTCTGTGATACTCACACTGATTCTCTATGTGATTCTCACACTGATTCTCTCTGATACTCACACTGATTCTCTCTGTGATACTCACACTGATTCTCTCTGTGATACTCACACTGATTCTCTCTGTGATACTCGCACTGATTCTCTCTGATACTCACACTGATTCTCTCTGTGATACACTGATTCTCTCAGTGATACTCACACTGATTCTCTCTGTGATACTCACACTGATTCTCTGTGATACTCACACTGATTCTCTCTCTCTGTGATACACACACTGATTCTCTCTGTGATATTCACACTGATTCTCTGTGATACTCACACTGATTCTCTCTGTGATACACTGATTCTCTCTGTGATACTCACACTGATTCTCTCTGTGATACTCACACTGATTCTCTCTCTCTGCGATACACACACTGATTCTCTCTGTGATACACACACACTGATTCTCTCTGTGATACTCACACTGATTCTCTCTCTCTGTGATACACACACTGATTCTCTCTGTGATACACACACTGATTCTCTCTGTGATACTCACACTGATTCTCTCTCTCTGTGATACACACACTGATTCTCTCTGTGATACTCACACTGATTCTCTCTGTGATACTCACACTGATTCTCTGATACTCACACTGATTCTCTCTGTGATACTCACACTGATTCTCTCTGTGATTCTCACACTGATTCTCTGATACTCACACTGATTCTCTGATACTCACACTGATTCTCTCTGTGAGACTCACACTGATTCTCTCTGTGATACTCACACTGATTCTCTCTGTGATTCTCACACTGATTCTCTCTGTGATACTCACACTGATTCTCTCTGTGATTCTCACAATGATTCTCTCTGTGATACTCACACTGATTCTCTCTGTGATACTGACACTGATTCTCTCTCTCTGTGATACTCACACTAATTCTCTCTGTGATACTCACACTGATTCTCTGTGATACTCACACTGATTCTCTCTCTCTGTGATACACACACTGATTCTCTCTGTGATATTCACACTGATTCTCTGTGATACTCACACTGATTCTCTCTGTGATACTCACACTGATTCTCTCTGTGATACTCACACTGATTCTCTCTGTTATACTCACACTGATTCTCTCTCTCTGTGATACACACACTGATTCTCTCTGTGATACACACACTGATTCTCTCTGTGATACTCACACTGATTCTCTCTCTCTGTGATACACACACTGATTCTCTCTGTGATACACACACTGATTCTCTCTGTGATACTCACACTGATTCTCTCTCTCTGTGATACACACACTGATTCTCTCTGTGATACTCACACTGATTCTCTCTGTGATACTCACACTGATTCTCTGATACTCACACTGATTCTCTCTGTGATACTCACACTGATTCTCTCTGTGATTCTCACACTGATTCTCTGATACTCACACTGATTCTCTGATACTCACACTGATTCTCTCTGTGATACTCACACTGATTCTCTCTGTGATACTCACACTGATTCTCTCTGTGATTCTCACACTGATTCTCTCTGTGATACTCACACTGATTCTCTCTGTGATTCTCACAATGATTCTCTCTGTGATACACTGATTCTCTCTGTGATACTGACACTGATTCTCTCTCTCTGTGATACTCACACTAATTCTCTCTGTGATACTCACACTGATTCTCTCTGTGATACTCACACTTATTCTCTCTGTGATACTCACTCTGATTCTCTCTGTGATTCTCACACTGATTCTCTCTGATACTCACACTGATTCTCTCTGTGATACTCACACTGATTCTCTCTGTGATACTCACACTGATTCTCCCTGTGATACTCACACTGATTGTCCCTGTGATACTCACACTGATTCTCTCTGTGATACTCACACTGATTCTCTCTGTGATACTCACACTGATTCTCTCTGTGATACTCACACTGATTCTCTCTGTGATTCTCACACTGATTCTCTCTCTGTGATACTCACACTGATTCTCTCTGTGATTGTCACACTGATTCTGGGATACTCACACTGATTCTCTATGTGATTCTCACACTGATTCTCTCTGATACTCACACTGATTCTCTCTGTGATACTCACACTGATTCTCTCTGTGATACTCACACTGATTCTCCCTGTGATACTCACACTGATTGTCCCTGTGATACTCACACTGATTCTCTCTGTGATACTCACACTGATTCTCTCTGTGATACTCACACTGATTCTCTCTGTGATACTCACACTGATTCTCTCTGTGATACTCACACTGATTCTCTCTGTGAGGCTCACACTGATTCTCTCTGTGATACTCACACTGATTCTCTCTGTGATACTCACACTGATTCTCTCTGTGATTCTCACACTGATTCTCTCTGATACTCACACTGATTCTCTCTGTGATACACACACTGATTCTCTCTGTGATACTCACACTGATTCTCTCTGTGAGACTCACACTGATTCTCTCTGTGATTCTCACACTGATTCTCTCTGTGAGACTCACACTGATTCTCTCTGTGATACTCACACTGATTCTCTCTGTGATACTCACACTGATACTCTCTGTGATACTCACACTGATTCTCTCTGTGATACTCACACTGATTCTCTCTGTAATACTCACACTGATTCTCTCTGTGATACTCACACTGATTCTCTCTGATACTCACACTGATTCTCTCTGTGATACTCACACTGATTCTCTCTGTGATTCTCACACTGATTCTGTGATACTCACACTGATTCTCTCTGTGATACACACACTGATTCTCTCTGTGATACTCACACTGATTCTCTCTGTGATACTCTCACTGATTCTCTCTCTCTGTGATACTCACACTGATTCTCTCTGTGATTCTCACACTGATTCTCTCTGTGATACTCACACTGATTCTCTTTGTGATACTCACACTGATTCTCTCTGTGATACTCACACTGATTCTCTCTGTGATTCTCACACTCATTCTCTCTCTGTGATACTCACACTGATTCTCTCTGTGATTGTCACACTGATTCTGGGATACTCACACTGATTCTCTCTGTGATACTCACTCTGATTCTCTCTGATACTCACACTGATTCTCTCTGATACTCACACTGATTCTCTCTGTGATACTCACACTGATTCTCTCTGTGATTCTCACACTGATTCTCTCTGTGATTCTCACACTGATTCTCTCTGTGATTCTCACACTGATTCTCTCTCTGTGATACTCACACTGATTCTCCCTGTGATACTCACACTGATTCTCTCTGTGATACTCACACTGATTCTCTCTGTGATACTCACACTGATTCTCCCTGTGATACTCACACTGATTCAACCTGTGATACTCACACTGATTCTCTCTGTGATTCTCACACTGATTCTCTCTGTGATACTCACACTGATTCTCTGATACTCACACTGATTCTCTCTGTGATTCTCACACTGATTCTCTCTGTGATACTCACACTGATTCTCTCTGTGATACTCACACTGATTCTCTCTGTGATACTCACACTGATTCTCTCTTTGATACTCACACTGATTCTCTCTGTGATTCTCACACTGATTCTCTCTGTGATACTCACACTGATTCTCTCTGTGATACTCACACTGATTCTCTCTCTCTGTGATACACACACTGATTCTCTCTGTGATACACACACTGATTCTCTCTGTGATACTCACACTGATTCTCTCTCTCTGTGATACACACACTGATTCTCTCTGTGATACTCACACTGATTCTCTCTGTGATACTCACACTGATTCTCTGATACTCACACTGATTCTCTCTGTGATACTCACACTGATTCTCTCTGTGATTCTCACACTGATTCTCTGATACTCACACTGATTCTCTGATACTCACACTGATTCTCTCTGTGAGACTCACACTGATTCTCTCTGTGATACTCACACTGATTCTCTCTGTGATTCTCACACTGATTCTCTCTGTGATACTCACACTGATTCTCTCTGTGATTCTCACAATGATTCTCTCTGTGATACTCACACTGATTCTCTCTGTGATACTGACACTGATTCTCTCTCTCTGTGATACTCACACTAATTCTCTCTGTGATACTCACACTGATTCTCTGTGATACTCACACTGATTCTCTCTCTCTGTGATACACACACTGATTCTCTCTGTGATATTCACACTGATTCTCTGTGATACTCACACTGATTCTCTCTGTGATACTCACACTGATTCTCTCTGTGATACTCACACTGATTCTCTCTGTTATACTCACACTGATTCTCTCTCTCTGTGATACACACACTGATTCTCTCTGTGATACACACACTGATTCTCTCTGTGATACTCACACTGATTCTCTCTCTCTGTGATACACACACTGATTCTCTCTGTGATACACACACTGATTCTCTCTGTGATACTCACACTGATTCTCTCTCTCTGTGATACACACACTGATTCTCTCTGTGATACTCACACTGATTCTCTCTGTGATACTCACACTGATTCTCTGATACTCACACTGATTCTCTCTGTGATACTCACACTGATTCTCTCTGTGATTCTCACACTGATTCTCTGATACTCACACTGATTCTCTGATACTCACACTGATTCTCTCTGTGATACTCACACTGATTCTCTCTGTGATACTCACACTGATTCTCTCTGTGATTCTCACACTGATTCTCTCTGTGATACTCACACTGATTCTCTCTGTGATTCTCACAATGATTCTCTCTGTGATACACTGATTCTCTCTGTGATACTGACACTGATTCTCTCTCTCTGTGATACTCACACTAATTCTCTCTGTGATACTCACACTGATTCTCTCTGTGATACTCACACTTATTCTCTCTGTGATACTCACTCTGATTCTCTCTGTGATTCTCACACTGATTCTCTCTGATACTCACACTGATTCTCTCTGTGATACTCACACTGATTCTCTCTGTGATACTCACACTGATTCTCCCTGTGATACTCACACTGATTGTCCCTGTGATACTCACACTGATTCTCTCTGTGATACTCACACTGATTCTCTCTGTGATACTCACACTGATTCTCTCTGTGATACTCACACTGATTCTCTCTGTGATTCTCACACTGATTCTCTCTCTGTGATACTCACACTGATTCTCTCTGTGATTGTCACACTGATTCTGGGATACTCACACTGATTCTCTATGTGATTCTCACACTGATTCTCTCTGATACTCACACTGATTCTCTCTGTGATACTCACACTGATTCTCTCTGTGATACTCACACTGATTCTCCCTGTGATACTCACACTGATTGTCCCTGTGATACTCACACTGATTCTCTCTGTGATACTCACACTGATTCTCTCTGTGATACTCACACTGATTCTCTCTGTGATACTCACACTGATTCTCTCTGTGATACTCACACTGATTCTCTCTGTGAGGCTCACACTGATTCTCTCTGTGATACTCACACTGATTCTCTCTGTGATACTCACACTGATTCTCTCTGTGATTCTCACACTGATTCTCTCTGATACTCACACTGATTCTCTCTGTGATACACACACTGATTCTCTCTGTGATACTCACACTGATTCTCTCTGTGAGACTCACACTGATTCTCTCTGTGATTCTCACACTGATTCTCTCTGTGAGACTCACACTGATTCTCTCTGTGATACTCACACTGATTCTCTCTGTGATACTCACACTGATACTCTCTGTGATACTCACACTGATTCTCTCTGTGATACTCACACTGATTCTCTCTGTAATACTCACACTGATTCTCTCTGTGATACTCACACTGATTCTCTCTGATACTCACACTGATTCTCTCTGTGATACTCACACTGATTCTCTCTGTGATTCTCACACTGATTCTGTGATACTCACACTGATTCTCTCTGTGATACACACACTGATTCTCTCTGTGATACTCACACTGATTCTCTCTGTGATACTCTCACTGATTCTCTCTCTCTGTGATACTCACACTGATTCTCTCTGTGATTCTCACACTGATTCTCTCTGTGATACTCACACTGATTCTCTTTGTGATACTCACACTGATTCTCTCTGTGATACTCACACTGATTCTCTCTGTGATTCTCACACTCATTCTCTCTCTGTGATACTCACACTGATTCTCTCTGTGATTGTCACACTGATTCTGGGATACTCACACTGATTCTCTCTGTGATACTCACTCTGATTCTCTCTGATACTCACACTGATTTTCTCTGATACTCACACTGATTCTCTCTGTGATACTCACACTGATTCTCTCTGTGATTCTCACACTGATTCTCTCTGTGATTCTCACACTGATTCTCTCTGTGATTCTCACACTGATTCTCTCTCTGTGATACTCACACTGATTCTCCCTGTGATACTCACACTGATTCTCTCTGTGATACTCACACTGATTCTCTCTGTGATACTCACACTGATTCTCCCTGTGATACTCACACTGATTCAACCTGTGATACTCACACTGATTCTCTCTGTGATTCTCACACTGATTCTCTCTGTGATACTCACACTGATTCTCTGATACTCACACTGATTCTCTCTGTGATTCTCACACTGATTCTCTCTGTGATACTCACACTGATTCTCTCTGTGATACTCACACTGATTCTCTCTGTGATACTCACACTGATTCTCTCTTTGATACTCACACTGATTCTCTCTGTGATTCTCACACTGATTCTCTCTGTGATACTCACACTGATTCTCTCTGTGATACTCACACTGATTCTCTCTGTGATTCTCACACTGATTCTCTCTGTGATACTCACACTGATTCTCTCTGTGATACTCACACTGATTCTCTCTGTGATACTCACACTGATTCTCTCTGTGATACTCACACTGATTCTCTCTGTGATTCTCACACTGATTCTCTCTGTGATACTCACACTGATTCTCTCTGTGATACTGACACTGATTCTCTCTGTGATTCTCACACTGATTCTCTCTGTGATTCTCACACTGATTCTCTCTGTGATACTCACACTGATTCTCTCTGTGATTCTCATACTGATTCTGTGATACTCACACTGATTCTCTATGTGATTCTCACACTGATTCTCTCTGATACTCACACTGATTCTCTCTGTGATACTCACACTGATTCTCTCTGTGATACTCACACTGATTCTCTCTGTGATACTCGCACTGATTCTCTCTGATACTCACACTGATTCTCTCTGTGATACACTGATTCTCTCAGTGATACTCACACTGATTCTCTCTGTGATACTCACACTGATTCTCTCTGTGATACTTGCACTGATTCTCTCTGATACTCACACTGATTCTCTCTGTGATACACTGATTCTCTCAGTGATACTCACACTGATTCTCTCTGTGATACTCACACTGATTCTCTGTGATATTCACACTGATTCTCTGTGATACTCACACTGATTCTCTCTGTGATACTCACACTGATTCTCTCTGTGATACTCACACTGATTCTCTCTGTGATACTCACACTGATTCTCTCTCTCTGTGATACACACACTGATTCTCTCTGTGATACACACACTGATTCTCTCTGTGATACTCACACTGATTCTCTCTCTCTGTGATACACACACTGATTCTCTCTGTGATACACACACTGATTCTCTCTGTGATACTCACACTGATTCTCTCTCTCTGTGATACACACACTGATTCTCTCTGTGATACTCACACTGATTCTCTCTGTGATACTCACACTGATTCTCTGATACTCACACTGATTCTCTCTGTGATACTCACACTGATTCTCTCTGTGATTCTCACACTGATTCTCTGATACTCACACTGATTCTCTGATACTCACACTGATTCTCTCTGTGAGACTCACACTGATTCTCTCTGTGATACTCACACTGATTCTCTCTGTGATTCTCACACTGATTCTCTCTGTGATACTCACACTGATTCTCTCTGTGATTCTCACAATGATTCTCTCTGTGATACTCACACTGATTCTCTCTGTGATACTGACACTGATTCTCTCTCTCTGTGATACTCACACTAATTCTCTCTGTGATACTCACACTGATTCTCTCTGTGATACTCACACTTATTCTCTCTGTGATACTCACTCTGATTCTCTCTGTGATACTCACACTGATTCTCTCTGTGATACTGACACTGATTCTCTCTCTCTGTGATACTCACACTGATTCTCTCTGTGATACTCACACTGATTCTCTCTGTGATACTCACACTGATTCTCTCTGTGATACTCACACTGATTCTCTCTGTGATACTCACACTTATTCTCTCTGTGATACTCACACTGATTCTCTCTGTGATACTCACACTGATTCTCTCTCTCTCTGTGATACTCACACTTATTCTCTCTCTCTGTGATTGTCACACTGATTCTCTCTCTCTCTCTGTGATACTCACACTGATTCTCTCTGTGATACTCACTGATTCTCTGTGAGACTCACACTGATTCTCTCTGTGATACTCACACTGATTCTCTCTGTGATACTCACACTGATTCTCTCTGTGATACTCACACTGATTCTCTCTGTGATACTCACACTGATTCTCTCTGTGATACTCACACTGATTCTCTCTGATACTGACACTGATCCTCTCTCTCTGTGATACTCACACTGATTCTCTCTGTGATACTCACACTGATTCTCTCTGTGATACTCACACTGATTCTCTCTGTGATACTCACACTAATTCTCTCTGTGATACTCACACTGATTCTCTCTGTGATACTCACACTGATTCTCTCTGTGATACTCACACTGATTCTCTCTGTGATACTCACACTGATTCTCTCTGTGATACTCACACTGATTCTCTCTGTGATTCTCACAATGATTCTCTCTTTGATACGCACACTGATTGTCTGTGATTCTCACACTGATTCTCTCTGTGATTCTCACACTGATTCTCTCTGTGATTCTCACACTGATTCTCTCTGTGATACTCACACTGATTCTCTCTGTGATACTCTCACTGATTCTCTCTGTGATACTGACACTGATTCTCTCTGTGATACTCACACTGATTCTCTCTCTCTGTGATACTCACACTGATTCTCTCTGTGATACTCACACTGATTCTCTCTGTGATACTGACACTGATTCTCTCTCTCTGTGATACTCACACTGATTCTCTCTGTGATACTCACACTGATTCTCTCTCTCTGTGATACTCACACTGATTCTCTCTCTCTGTGATACTCACACTGATTCTCTCTGTGATACTCACACTGATTCTCTCTGTGATACTCACACTGATTCTCTCCCTCTGTGATACTCACACTGATTCTCTCTGTGATACTCACACTGATTCTCTCTGTGATACTGACACTGATTCTCTCTCTCTGTGATACTCACACTGATTCTCTCTGTGATACTCACACTGGATTCTCTCTGTGATCCTCACAGTTATTCTCTCTGTGATACTCACACTGATTCTCTCTGTGATACTCACACTGATTCTCTCTCTCTGTGATTCTCACACTGATTCTCTGTGATTCTCACACTGATTCTCTCTGTGATACTCACACTGATTCTCTCTGTGATACTCACACTGATTCTCTCTGTGATATTCACACTGATTCTCTCTGTGATTCTCACACTGATTCTCTCTGTGTTTCTCACACTGATTCTCTGTGTTTCTCACACTGATTCTCTGTGATACTCACACTGATTCTCTCTGTGATTCTCACTGATTCTCTCTGTGATTCTCACACTGATTCTCTCTGTGATTCTCACACTGATTCTCTGTGATTCTCACACTGATTCTCTCTGTGATTCTCAAACTGATTCTCTCTGATACTCACACTGATTCTCCCTGTGATTCTCAAACTGATTATCTCTGATACTCACACTGATTCTCTCTGTGATTCTCACACTGATTCTCCCTGTGATACTCACACTGATTCTCTCTATGATTCTCACTCTGATTCTCTCTGTGAAACACTGATTCTCTCTGTGATTCTCACACTGATTCTCTCTGTGAAACACTGATTCTCTCTGTGATACTCACACTGATTCTCTCTGTGATTCTCACTCTGATTCTCTCTGTGAAACACTGATTCTCTCAGTGATTCTCACACTGATTCTCTCTGTGAAACACTGATTCTCTCTGTGATACTCACACTGATTCTCTCTGTGATACTCACACTGATTCTCTCTGTGATTCTCACTCTGATTCTCTCTGTGATACACTGATTCTCTCTGTGATACTCACACTGATTCTCCCTGTGATACTCACACTGATTCTCTCTGTGATTCTCACTCTGATTCTCTCTGTGATACTCACACTGATTCTCTCTGTGAGGCTCACACTGATTCTCTCTGTGAGACTCACACTGATTCTCTCTGATACTCACACTGATTCTCTCTGTGATACTCACACTGATTCTCTCTGTGATACTCACACTGATTCTCTCTGATACTCACACTGATTCTCTCTGTGATACTCACACTGATTCTCCCTGTGATACGCACACTGATTCTCTCTGTGATACTCACACTGATTCTCTCTGATACTCACACTGATTCTCTCTGTGATACTCACACTGATTCTCTCTCTGTGATACTCACACTGAATACTCTCTGTGATTCTCACACTGATTCTCTCTGTGATTCTCACACTGATTCTCTCTGTGATTCTCACACTGATTCTCTCTCTGTGATTCTCACACTGATTCTCTCTGTGATTCTCACACTGATTCTCTCTGTGATTCTCACACTGATTCTCTCTCTGTGATACTCACACTGATTCTCCCTGTGATACTCACACTGATTCTCTCTGTGATACTCACACTGATTCTCTCTGTGATACTCACACTGATTCTCCCTGTGATACTCACACTGATTCTCCCTGTGATACTCACACTGATTCTCTCTGTGATTCTCACACTGATTCTCTCTGTGATACTCACACTGATTCTCTCTGTGATACTCACACTGATTCTCTCCGTGATACTCACACTGATTCTTTCTGTGATACTCACACTGATTCTCTCTGATACTCACACTGATTCTCTCTGTGATTCTCACACTGATTCTCTCTGTGATACTCACACTGATTCTCTCTGTGATACTCACACTTTCTCTCTGTGATTCTCATACTGATTCTGTGATACTCACACTGATTCTCTATGTGATTCTCACACTGATTCTCTCTGATACTCACACTGTTTCTCTCTGTGATACTCACACTGATTCTCTCTGTGATACTCACACTGATTCTCCCTGTGATACTCACACTGATTCTCTCTGATACTCACACTGATTCTCTCTGTGATTCTCACACTGATTCTCTCTGTGATACTCACACTGATTCTCTCTGTGATACTCACACTGATTCTCTCTGTGATTCTCATACTGATTCTGTGATACTCACACTGATTCCCTATGTGATTCTCACACTGATTCTCTCTGATACTCACACTGATTCTCTCTGTGATACTCACACTGATTCTCTCTGTGATACTTACACTGATTCTCTCTATGATACTCACACTGATTCTCTCTGATACTCACACTGATTCTCTCTGTGATACACTGATTCTCTCTGTGATACTCACACTGATTCTCTCTGTGATACTCACACTGATTCTCTGTGATACTCACACTGATTCTCTCTCTCTGTGATACACACACTGATTCTCTCTGTGATACTCACACTGATTCTCCCTGTGATACTCACACTGATTCTCTGTGATACTCACACTGATTCTCTCTGTGATACTCACACTGATTCTCTCTGTGATACTCACACTGATTCTCTCTCTCTGTGATACACACACTGATTCTCTCTGTGATACACACACTGATTCTCTCTCTCTGTGATACACACACTGATTCTCTCTGTGATACTCACACTGATTCTCTCTGTGATACTCACACTGATTCTCTGATACTCACACTGATTCTCTCTGTGAGACTCACACTGATTCTCTCTGTGATACTCACTGATTCTCTGTGATACTCACACTGATTCTCTCTGTGATACTCACACTGATTCTCTCTGCGATACTCACACTGATTCTCTCTGTGATTCTCACAATGATTCTCTCTGTGATACTCACACTGATTCTCTCTGTGATACTCACACTGATTCTCTCTGTGATACTCACACTGATTCTCTCTGTGATACTGACACTGATTCTCTCTATCTGTGATACTCACACTGATTCTCTCTGTGATACTCACACTGATTCTCTCTGTGATACTCACACTTATTCTCTCTGTGATACTCACACTTATTCTCTCTGTGATACTCACACTGATTCTCTCTGTGATACTCACACTGATTCTCTCTGTGATACTCACACTGATTCTCTCTCTCTCTGTGATAGTCACACTTATTCTCTCTCTCTGTGATTCTCACACTGATTCTCTCTCTCTCTCTGTGATACTCACACTGATTCTCTCTGTGATACTCACTGATTCTCTGTGAGACTCACACTGATTCTCTCTGTGATACTCACACTGATTCTCTCTGTGATACTCACACTGATTCTCTCTGTGATACTCACACTGATTCTCTCTGTGATACTCACACTGATTCTCTCTGTGATACTCACACTGATTCTCTCTGTGATACTGACACTGATTCTCTCTCTCTGTGATACTCACACTGATTCTCTCTGTGATACTCACACTGATTCTCTCTGTGATACTCACACTGATTCTCTCTGTGATACTCACACTAATTCTCTCTGTGATACTCACACTGATTCTCTCTGTGATACTCACACTGATTCTCTCTGTGATACTCACACTGATTCTCTCTGTGATACTCACACTGATTCTCTCTGTGATACTCACACTGATTCTCTCTGTGATTCTCACAATGATTCTCTCTGTGATACTCACACTGATTGTCTGTGATTCTCACACTGATTCTCTCTGTGATTCTCACACTGATTCCCTCTGTGATTCTCACACTGATTCTCTCTGTGATACTCACACTGATTCTCTCTGTGATACTCTCACTGATTCTCTCTGTGATACTGACACTGATTCACTCTGTGATACTCACACTGATTCTCTCTCTCTGTGATACTCACACTGATTCTCTCTGTGATACTCACACTGATTCTCTCTGTGATACTGACACTGATTCTCTCTCTCTGTGATACTCACACTGATTCTCTCTGTGATACTCACACTGATTCTCTCTGTGATACTGACACTGATTCTCTCTGTGATACTCACACTAATTCTCTCTGTGATACTCACACTGATTCTCTCTGTGATACTCACACTGATTCTCTCTGTGATACTCACACTGATTCTCTCTGTGATACTCACACTGATTCTCTCTGTGATACTCACACTGATTCTCTCTGTGATTCTCACAATGATTCTCTCTTTGATACTCACACTGATTGTCTGTGATTCTCACACTGATTCTCTCTGTGATTCTCACACTGATTCTCTCTGTGATTCTCACACTGATTCTCTCTGTGATACTCACACTGATTCTCTCTGTGATACTCTCACTGATTCTCTCTGTGATACTGACACTGATTCTCTCTGTGATACTCACACTGATTCTCTCTCTCTGTGATACTCACACTGATTCTCTCTGTGATACTCACACTGATTCTCTCTGTGATACTGACACTGATTCTCTCTCTCTGTGATACTCACACTGATTCTCTCTGTGATACTCACACTGATTCTCTCTCTCTGTGATACTCACACTGATTCTCTCTCTCTGTGATACTCACACTGATTCTCTCTGTGATACTCACACTGATTCTCTCTGTGATACTCACACTGATTCTCTCCCTCTGTGATACTCACACTGATTCTCTCTGTGATACTCACACTGATTCTCTCTGTGATACTGACACTGATTCTCTCTCTCTGTGATACTCACACTGATTCTCTCTGTGATACTCACACTGGATTCTCTCTGTGATACTCACAGTTATTCTCTCTGTGATACTCACACTGATTCTCTCTGTGATACTCACACTGATTCTCTCTCTCTGTGATTCTCACACTGATTCTCTGTGATTCTCACACTGATTCTCTCTGTGATACTCACACTGATTCTCTCTGTGATACTCACACTGATTCTCTCTGTGATACTCACACTGATTCTCTCTGTGATACTCACACTGATTCTCTCTGTGATTCTCACACTGATTCTCTCTGTGTTTCTCACACTGATTCTCTGTGATTCTCACACTGATTCTCTGTGATACTCACACTGATTCTCTCTGTGATTCTCACTGATTCTCTCTGTGATTCTCACACTGATTCTCTCTGTGATTCTCACACTGATTCTCTGTGATTCTCACACTGATTCTCTCTGTGATTCTCAAACTGATTCTCTCTGATACTCACACTGATTCTCCCTGTGATTCTCAAACTGATTATCTCTGATACTCACACTGATTCTCTCTGTGATTCTCACACTGATTCTCCCTGTGATACTCACACTGATTCTCTCTATGATTCTCACTCTGATTCTCTCTGTGAAACACTGATTCTCTCTGTGATTCTCACACTGATTCTCTCTGTGAAACACTGATTCTCTCTGTGATACTCACACTGATTCTCTCTGTGATTCTCACACTGATTCTCCCTGTGATACTCACACTGATTCTCTCTATGATTCTCACTCTGATTCTCTCTGTGAAACACTGATTCTCTCTGTGATTCTCACTCTGATTCTCTCTGTGAAACACTGATTCTCTCAGTGATTCTCACACTGATTCTCTCTGTGAAACACTGATTCTCTCTGTGATACTCACACTGATTCTCTCTGTGATACTCACACTGATTCTCTCTGTGATACTCACACTGATTCTCTCTGTGATACTCACACTGATTCTCTCTCTCTCTGTGATAGTCACACTTATTCTCTCTCTCTGTGATTCTCACACTGATTCTCTCTCTCTCTCTGTGATACTCACACTGATTCTCTCTGTGATACTCACTGATTCTCTGTGAGACTCACACTGATTCTCTCTGTGATACTCACACTGATTCTCTCTGTGATACTCACACTGATTCTCTCTGTGATACTCACACTGATTCTCTCTGTGATACTCACACTGATTCTCTCTGTGATACTCACACTGATTCTCTCTGTGATACTGACACTGATTCTCTCTCTCTGTGATACTCACACTGATTCTCTCTGTGATACTCACACTGATTCTCTCTGTGATACTCACACTGATTCTCTCTGTGATACTCACACTAATTCTCTCTGTGATACTCACACTGATTCTCTCTGTGATACTCACACTGATTCTCTCTGTGATACTCACACTGATTCTCTCTGTGATACTCACACTGATTCTCTCTGTGATACTCACACTGATTCTCTCTGTGATTCTCACAATGATTCTCTCTGTGATACTCACACTGATTGTCTGTGATTCTCACACTGATTCTCTCTGTGATTCTCACACTGATTCCCTCTGTGATTCTCACACTGATTCTCTCTGTGATACTCACACTGATTCTCTCTGTGATACTCTCACTGATTCTCTCTGTGATACTGACACTGATTCACTCTGTGATACTCACACTGATTCTCTCTCTCTGTGATACTCACACTGATTCTCTCTGTGATACTCACACTGATTCTCTCTGTGATACTGACACTGATTCTCTCTCTCTGTGATACTCACACTGATTCTCTCTGTGATACTCACACTGATTCTCTCTGTGATACTGACACTGATTCTCTCTGTGATACTCACACTAATTCTCTCTGTGATACTCACACTGATTCTCTCTGTGATACTCACACTGATTCTCTCTGTGATACTCACACTGATTCTCTCTGTGATACTCACACTGATTCTCTCTGTGATACTCACACTGATTCTCTCTGTGATTCTCACAATGATTCTCTCTTTGATACTCACACTGATTGTCTGTGATTCTCACACTGATTCTCTCTGTGATTCTCACACTGATTCTCTCTGTGATTCTCACACTGATTCTCTCTGTGATACTCACACTGATTCTCTCTGTGATACTCTCACTGATTCTCTCTGTGATACTGACACTGATTCTCTCTGTGATACTCACACTGATTCTCTCTCTCTGTGATACTCACACTGATTCTCTCTGTGATACTCACACTGATTCTCTCTGTGATACTGACACTGATTCTCTCTCTCTGTGATACTCACACTGATTCTCTCTGTGATACTCACACTGATTCTCTCTCTCTGTGATACTCACACTGATTCTCTCTCTCTGTGATACTCACACTGATTCTCTCTGTGATACTCACACTGATTCTCTCTGTGATACTCACACTGATTCTCTCCCTCTGTGATACTCACACTGATTCTCTCTGTGATACTCACACTGATTCTCTCTGTGATACTGACACTGATTCTCTCTCTCTGTGATACTCACACTGATTCTCTCTGTGATACTCACACTGGATTCTCTCTGTGATACTCACAGTTATTCTCTCTGTGATACTCACACTGATTCTCTCTGTGATACTCACACTGATTCTCTCTGTGATACTCACACTGATTCTCTCTGTGATACTCACACTGATTCTCTCTGTGATACTCACACTGATTCTCTCTGTGATTCTCACACTGATTCTCTCTGTGTTTCTCACACTGATTCTCTGTGATTCTCACACTGATTCTCTGTGATACTCACACTGATTCTCTCTGTGATTCTCACTGATTCTCTCTGTGATTCTCACACTGATTCTCTCTGTGATTCTCACACTGATTCTCTGTGATTCTCACACTGATTCTCTCTGTGATTCTCAAACTGATTCTCTCTGATACTCACACTGATTCTCCCTGTGATTCTCAAACTGATTATCTCTGATACTCACACTGATTCTCTCTGTGATTCTCACACTGATTCTCCCTGTGATACTCACACTGATTCTCTCTATGATTCTCACTCTGATTCTCTCTGTGAAACACTGATTCTCTCTGTGATTCTCACACTGATTCTCTCTGTGAAACACTGATTCTCTCTGTGATACTCACACTGATTCTCTCTGTGATTCTCACACTGATTCTCCCTGTGATACTCACACTGATTCTCTCTATGATTCTCACTCTGATTCTCTCTGTGAAACACTGATTCTCTCTGTGATTCTCACTCTGATTCTCTCTGTGAAACACTGATTCTCTCAGTGATTCTCACACTGATTCTCTCTGTGAAACACTGATTCTCTCTGTGATACTCACACTGATTCTCTCTGTGATACTCACACTGATTCTCTCTGTGATTCTCACCCTGATTCTCTCTGTGATACACTGATTCTCTCTGTGATACTCACACTGATTCTCCCTGTGATACTCACACTGATTCTCTCTGTGATTCTCACTCTGATTCTCTCTGTGATACTCACACTGATTCTCTCTGTGATACTCACACTGATTCTCTCTGTGAGACTCACACTGATTCTCTCTGATACTCACACTGATTCTCTCTGTGATACTCACACTGATTCTCTCTGTGATACTCACACTGATTCTCTCTGATACTCACACTGATTCTCTCTGTGATACTCACACTGATTCTCCCTGTGATACTCACACTGATTCTCTCTGTGATACTCACACTGATTCTCTCTGATACTCACACTGATTCTCTCTGTGATACTCACACTGATTCTCTCTGTGATTCTCACACTGATTCTCTCTCTGTGATACTCACACTGATTCTCTCTGTGATTCTCACACTGATTCTCTCTGTGATTCTCACACTGATTCTCTCTGTGATTCTCACACTGATTCTCTCTCTGTGATTCTCACACTGATTCTCTCTGTGATTCTCACACTGATTCTCTCTGTGATTCTCACACTGATTCTCTCTCTGTGATACTCACACTGATTCTCCCTGTGATACTCACACTGATTCTCTCTGTGATACTCACACTGATTCTCTCTGTGATACTCACACTGATTCTCCCTGTGATACTCACACTGATTCTCCCTGTGATACTCACACTGATTCTCTCTGTGATTCTCACACTGATTCTCTCTGTGATACTCACACTGATTCTCTCTGTGATACTCACACTGATTCTCTCTGTGATACTCACACTGATTCTCTCTGATACTCACACTGATTCTCTCTGTGATTCTCACACTGATTCTCTCTGTGATACTCACACTGATTCTCTCTGTGATACTCACACTTTCTCTCTGTGATTCTCATACTGATTCTGTGATACTCACACTGATTCTCTATGTGATTCTCACACTGATTCTCTCTGATACTCACACTGATTCTCTCTGTGATACTCACACTGATTCTCTCTGTGATACTCACACTGATTCTCTCTGTGATACTCACACTGATTCTCTCTGATACTCACACTGATTCTCTCTGTGATTCTCACACTGATTCTCTCTGTGATACTCACACTGATTCTCTCTGTGATACTCACACTGATTCTCTCTGTGATACTCACACTGATTCTCTCTGTGATTCTCATACTGATTCTGTGATACTCACACTGATTCTCTATGTGATTCTCACACTGATTCTCTCTGATACTCACACTGATTCTCTCTGTGATACTCACACTGATTCTCTCTGTGATACTTACACCGATTCTCTCTGTGATACTCACACTGATTCTCTCTGATACTCACACTGATTCTCTCTGTGATACACTGATTCTCTCTGTGATACTCACACTGATTCTCTCTGTGATACTCACACTGATTCTCTGTGATACTCACACTGATTCTCTCTCTCTGTGATACACACACTGATTCTCTCTGTGATACTCACACTGATTCTCCCTGTGATACTCACACTGATTCTCTGTGATACTCACACTGATTCTCTCTGTGATACTCACACTGATTCTCTCTGTGATACTCACACTGATTCTCTCTCTCTGTGATACACACACTGATTCTCTCTGTGATACACACACTGATTCTCTCTCTCTGTGATACACACACTGATTCTCTTTGTGATACTCACACTGATTCGCTCTGTGATACTCACACTGATTCTCTGATACTCACACTGATTCTCTCTGTGATACTCACACTGATTCTCTCTGTGATTCTCACACTGATTCTCTGATACTCACACTGATTCTCTCTGTGAGACTCACACTGATTCTCTCTGTGATACTCACTGATTCTCTGTGATACTCACACTGATTCTCTCTGTGATACTCACACTGATTCTCTCTGCGATACTCACACTGATTCTCTCTGTGATTCTCACAATGATTCTCTCTGTGATACTCACACTGATTCTCTCTGTGATACTCACACTGATTCTCTCTGTGATACTCACACTGATTCTCTCTGTGATACTGACACTGATTCTCTCTCTCTGTGATACTCACACTGATTCTCTCTGTGATACTCACACTGATTCTCTCTGTGATACTCACACTTATTCTCTCTGTGATACTCACACTTATTCTCTCTGTGATACTCACACTGATTCTCTCTGTGATACTCACACTGATTCTCTCTCTCTCTGTGATAGTCACACTTATTCTCTCTCTCTGTGATTCTCACACTGATTCTCTCTCTCTGTCTGTGATACTCACACTGATTCTCTCTGTGATACTCACTGATTCTCTGTGAGACTCACACTGATTCTCTCTGTGATACTCACACTGATTCTCTCTGTGATACTCGCACTGATTCTCTCTGTGATACTCACACTGATTCTCTCTGTGATACTCACACTGATTCTCTCTGTGATACTCACACTGATTCTCTCTGTGATACTGACACTGATTCTCTCTCTCTGTGATACTCACACTGATTCTCTCTGTGATACTCACACTGATTCTCTCTGTGATACTCACACTGATTCTCTCTGTGATACTCACACTAATTCTCTCTGTGATACTCACACTGATTCTCTCTGTGATACTCACACTGATTCTCTCTGTGATACTCACACTGATTCTCTCTGTGATACTCACACTGATTCTCTCTGTGATACTCACACTGATTCTCTCTGTGATTCTCACAATGATTCTCTCTGTGATACTCACACTGATTGTCTGTGATTCTCACACTGATTCTCTCTGTGATTCTCACACTGATTCTCTCTGTGATTCTCACACTGATTCTCTGTGATACTCACACTGATTCTCTCTGTGATACTCTCACTGATTCTCTCTGTGATTCTCACACTGATTCTCTCTGTGATACTCACACTGATTCTCTCTCTCTGTGATACTCACACTGATTCTCTCTGTGATACTCACACTGATTCTCTCTGTGATACTGACACTGATTCTCTCTCTCTGTGATACTCACACTGATTCTCTCTGTGATACTCACACTGATTCTCTCTGTGATACTGACACTGATTCTCTCTCTCTGTGATACTCACACTGATTCTCTCTGTGATACTCAGACTGATTCTCTCTGTGGTACTGACACTGATTCTCTCTCTCTGTGATACTCACACTGATTCTCTCTGTGATACTCACACTGATTCTCTCTGTGATACTCACAGTTATTCTCTCTGTGATACTCACACTGATTCTCTCTGTGATACTCACACTGATTCTCCCTGTGATACTCACACTGATTCTCCCTGTGATACTCACACTGATTCTCTCTGTGATTCTCACACTGATTCTCTCTGTGATTCTCACACTGATTCTCTCTCTGTGATACTCACACTGATTCTCCCTGTGATACTCACACTGATTCTCTCTGTGATACTCACACTGATTCTCTCTGTGATACTCACACTGATTCTCCCTGTGATACTCACACTGATTCTCCCTGTGATACTCACACTGATTCTCTCTGTGATTCTCACACTGATTCTCTCTGTGATACTCACACTGATTCTCTCTGTGATACTCACACTGATTCTCTCTGTGATACTCACACTGATTCTTTCTGTGATACTCACACTGATTCTCTCTGATACTCACACTGATTCTCTCTGTGATTCTCACACTGATTCTCTCTGTGATACTCACACTGATTCTCTCTGTGATACTCACACTTTCTCTCTGTGATTCTCATACTGATTCTGTGATACTCACACTGATTCTCTATGTGATTCTCACACTGATTCTCTCTGATACTCACACTGTTTCTCTCTGTGATACTCACACTGATTCTCTCTGTGATACTCACACTGATTCTCCCTGTGATACTCACACTGATTCTCTCTGATACTCACACTGATTCTCTCTGTGATTCTCACACTGATTCTCTCTGTGATACTCACACTGATTCTCTCTGTGATACTCACACTGATTCTCTCTGTGATTCTCATACTGATTCTGTGATACTCACACTGATTCTCTGTGTGATTCTCACACTGATTCTCTCTGATACTCACACTGATTCTCTCTGTGATACTCACACTGATTCTCTCTGTGATACTTACACTGATTCTCTCTGTGATACTCACACTGATTCTCTCTGATACTCACACTGATTCTCTCTGTGATACACTGATTCTCTCTGTGATACTCACACTGATTCTCTCTGTGATACTCACACTGATTCTCTGTGATACTCACACTGATTCTCTCTCTCTGTGATACACACACTGATTCTCTCTGTGATACTCACACTGATTCTCCCTGTGATACTCACACTGATTCTCTGTGATACTCACACTGATTCTCTCTGTGATACTCACACTGATTCTCTCTGTGATACTCACACTGATTCTCTCTCTCTGTGATACACACACTGATTCTCTCTGTGATACACACACTGATTCTCTCTCTCTGTGATACACACACTGATTCTCTCTGTGATACTCACACTGATTCTCTCTGTGATACTCACACTGATTCTCTGATACTCACACTGATTCTCTCTGTGATATTCACACTGATTCTCTCTGTGATTCTCACACTGATTCTCTGATACTCACACTGATTCTCTCTGTGAGACTCACACTGATTCTCTCTGTGATACTCACTGATTCTCTGTGATACTCACACTGATTCTCTCTGTGATACTCACACTGATTCTCTCTGCGATACTCACACTGATTCTCTCTGTGATTCTCACAATGATTCTCTCTGTGATACTCACACTGATTCTCTCTGTGATACTCACACTGATTCTCTCTGTGATACTCACACTGATTCTCTCTGTGATACTGACACTGATTCTCTCTATCTGTGATACTCACACTGATTCTCTCTGTGATACTCACACTGATTCTCTCTGTGATACTCACACTTATTCTCTCTGTGATACTCACACTTATTCTCTCTGTGATACTCACACTGATTCTCTCTGTGATACTCACACTGATTCTCTCTCTCTCTGTGATAGTCACACTTATTCTCTCTCTCTGTGATTCTCACACTGATTCTCTCTCTCTCTCTGTGATACTCACACTGATTCTCTCTGTGATACTCACTGATTCTCTGTGAGACTCACACTGATTCTCTCTGTGATACTCACACTGATTCTCTCTGTGATACTCACACTGATTCTCTCTGTGATACTCACACTGATTCTCTCTGTGATACTCACACTGATTCTCTCTGTGATACTCACACTGATTCTCTCTGTGATACTGACACTGATTCTCTCTCTCTGTGATACTCACACTGATTCTCTCTGTGATACTCACACTGATTCTCTCTGTGATACTCACACTGATTCTCTCTGTGATACTCACACTAATTCTCTCTGTGATACTCACACTGATTCTCTCTGTGATACTCACACTGATTCTCTCTGTGATACTCACACTGATTCTCTCTGTGATACTCACACTGATTCTCTCTGTGATACTCACACTGATTCTCTCTGTGATTCTCACAATGATTCTCTCTGTGATACTCACACTGATTGTCTGTGATTCTCACACTGATTCTCTCTGTGATTCTCACACTGATTCTCTCTGTGATTCTCACACTGATTCTCTCTGTGATACTCACACTGATTCTCTCTGTGATACTCTCACTGATTCTCTCTGTGATACTGACACTGATTCACTCTGTGATACTCACACTGATTCTCTCTCTCTGTGATACTCACACTGATTCTCTCTGTGATACTCACACTGATTCTCTCTGTGATACTGACACTGATTCTCTCTCTCTGTGATACTCACACTGATTCTCTCTGTGATACTCACACTGATTCTCTCTGTGATACTGACACTGATTCTCTCTGTGATACTCACACTAATTCTCTCTGTGATACTCACACTGATTCTCTCTGTGATACTCACACTGATTCTCTCTGTGATACTCACACTGATTCTCTCTGTGATACTCACACTGATTCTCTCTGTGATTCTCACAATGATTCTCTCTTTGATACTCACACTGATTGTCTGTGATTCTCACACTGATTCTCTCTGTGATTCTCACACTGATTCTCTCTGTGATTCTCACACTGATTTTCTCTGTGATACTCACACTGATTCTCTCTGTGATACTCTCACTGATTCTCTCTGTGATACTGACACTGATTCTCTCTGTGATACTCACACTGATTCTCTCTCTCTGTGATACTCACACTGATTCTCTCTGTGATACTCACACTGATTCTCTCTGTGATACTGACACTGATTCTCTCTCTCTGTGATACTCACACTGATTCTCTCTGTGATACTCACACTGATTCTCTCTCTCTGTGATACTCACACTGATTCTCTCTCTCTGTGATACTCACACTGATTCTCTCTGTGATACTCACACTGATTCTCTCTGTGATACTCACACTGATTCTCTCCCTCTGTGATACTCACACTGATTCTCTCTGTGATACTCACACTGATTCTCTCTGTGATACTGACACTGATTCTCTCTCTCTGTGATACTCACACTGATTCTCTCTGTGATACTCACACTGGATTCTCTCTGTGATACTCACAGTTATTCTCTCTGTGATACTCACACTGATTCTCTCTGTGATACTCACACTGATTCTCTCTCTCTGTGATTCTCACACTGATTCTCTGTGATTCTCACACTGATTCTCTCTGTGATACTCACACTGATTCTCTCTGTGATACTCACACTGATTCTCTCTGTGATACTCACACTGATTCTCTCTGTGATACTCACACTGATTCTCTCTGTGATTCTCACACTGATTCTCTCTGTGTTTCTCACACTGATTCTCTGTGATTCTCACACTGATTCTCTGTGATACACTGATTCTCTCTGTGATTCTCACTGATTCTCTCTGTGATTCTCACACTGATTCTCTCTGTGATTCTCACACTGATTCTCTGTGATTCTCACACTGATTCTCTCTGTGATTCTCAAACTGATTCTCTCTGATACTCACACTGATTCTCCCTGTGATTCTCAAACTGATTATCTCTGATACTCACACTGATTCTCTCTGTGATTCTCACACTGATTCTCCCTGTGATACTCACACTGATTCTCTCTATGATTCTCACTCTGATTCTCTCTGTGAAACACTGATTCTCTCTGTGATTCTCACACTGATTCTCTCTGTGAAACACTGATTCTCTCTGTGATACTCACACTGATTCTCTCTGTGATTCTCACTCTGATTCTCTCTGTGAAACACTGATTCTCTCAGTGATTCTCACACTGATTCTCTCTGTGAAACACTGATTCTCTCTGTGATACTCACACTGATTCTCTCTGTGATACTCACACTGATTCTCTCTGTGATACTCACACTGATTCTCTCTGTGATTCTCACCCTGATTCTCTCTGTGATACACTGATTCTCTCTGTGATACTCACACTGATTCTCCCTGTGATACTCACACTGATTCTCTCTGTGATTCTCACTCTGATTCTCTCTGTGATACTCACACTGATTCTCTCTGTGATACTCACACTGATTCTCTCTGTGAGACTCACACTGATTCTCTCTGATACTCACACTGATTCTCTCTGTGATACTCACACTGATTCTCTCTGTGATACTCATACTGATTCTCTCTGATACTCACACTGATTCTCTCTGTGATACTCACACTGATTCTCCCTGTGATACTCACACTGATTCTCTCTGTGATACTCACACTGATTCTCTCTGATACTCACACTGATTCTCTCTGTGATACTCACACTGATTCTCTCTGTGATTCTCACACTGATTCTCTCTCTGTGATACTCACACTGATTCTCTCTGTGATTCTCACACTGATTCTCTCTGTGATTCTCACACTGATTCTCTCTGTGATTCTCACACTGATTCTCTCTCTGTGATTCTCACACTGATTCTCTCTGTGATTCTCACACTGATTCTCTCTGTGATTCTCACACTGATTCTCTCTCTGTGATACTCACACTGATTCTCCCTGTGATACTCACACTGATTCTCTCTGTGATACTCACACTGATTCTCTCTGTGATACTCACACTGATTCTCCCTGTGATACTCACACTGATTCTCCCTGTGATACTCACACTGATTCTCTCTGTGATTCTCACACTGATTCTCTCTGTGATACTCACACTGATTCTCTCTGTGATACTCACACTGATTCTCTCTGTGATACTCACACTGATTCTCTCTGATACTCACACTGATTCTCTCTGTGATTCTCACACTGATTCTCTCTGTGATACTCACACTGATTCTCTCTGTGATACTCACACTTTCTCTCTGTGATTCTCATACTGATTCTGTGATACTCACACTGATTCTCTATGTGATTCTCACACTGATTCTCTCTGATACTCACACTGATTCTCTCTGTGATACTCACACTGATTCTCTCTGTGATACTCACACTGATTCTCTCTGTGATACTCACACTGATTCTCTCTGATACTCACACTGATTCTCTCTGTGATTCTCACACTGATTCTCTCTGTGATACTCACACTGATTCTCTCTGTGATACTCACACTGATTCTCTCTGTGATTCTCATACTGATTCTGTGATACTCACACTGATTCTCTATGTGATTCTCACACTGATTCTCTCTGATACTCACACTGATTCTCTCTGTGATACTCACACTGATTCTCTCTGTGATACTCACACTGATTCTCTCTGATACTCACACTGATTCTCTCTGTGATACACTGATTCTCTCTGTGATACTCACACTGATTCTCTCTGTGATACTCACACTGATTCTCTGTGATACTCACACTGATTCTCTCTCTCTGTGATACACACACTGATTCTCTCTGTGATACTCACACTGATTCTCCCTGTGATACTCACACTGATTCTCTGTGATACTCACACTGATTCTCTCTGTGATACTCACACTGATTCTCTCTGTGATACTCACACTGATTCTCTCTCTCTGTGATACACACACTGATTCTCTCTGTGATACACACACTGATTCTCTCTCTCTGTGATACACACACTGATTCTCTCTGTGATACTCACACTGATTCTCTCTGTGATACTCACACTGATTCTCTGATACTCACACTGATTCTCTCTGTGATACTCACACTGATTCTCTCTGTGATTCTCACACTGATTCTCTGATACTCACACTGATTCTCTCTGTGAGACTCACACTGATTCTCTCTGTGATACTCACTGATTCTCTGTGATACTCACACTGATTCTCTCTGTGATACTCACACTGATTCTCTCTGCGATACTCACACTGATTCTCTCTGTGATTCTCACAATGATTCTCTCTGTGATACTCACACTGATTCTCTCTGTGATACTCACACTGATTCTCTCTGTGATACTCACACTGATTCTCTCTGTGATACTGACACTGATTCTCTCTATCTGTGATACTCACACTGATTCTCTCTGTGATACTCACACTGATTCTCTCTGTGATACTCACACTTATTCTCTCTGTGATACTCACACTTATTCTCTCTGTGATACTCACACTGATTCTCTCTGTGATACTCACACTGATTCTCTCTCTCTCTGTGATAGTCACACTTATTCTCTCTCTCTGTGATTCTCACACTGATTCTCTCTCTCTCTCTGTGATACTCACACTGATTCTCTCTGTGATACTCACTGATTCTCTGTGAGACTCACACTGATTCTCTCTGTGATACTCACACTGATTCTCTCTGTGATACTCACACTGATTCTCTCTGTGATACTCACACTGATTCTCTCTGTGATACTCACACTGATTCTCTCTGTGATACTCACACTGATTCTCTCTGTGATACTGACACTGATTCTCTCTCTCTGTGATACTCACACTGATTCTCTCTGTGATACTCACACTGATTCTCTCTCTCTGTGATACTCACACTGATTCTCTCTCTCTGTGATACTCACACTGATTCTCTCTGTGATACTCACACTGATTCTCTCTGTGATACTCACACTGATTCTCTCCCTCTGTGATACTCACACTGATTCTCTCTGTGATACTCACACTGATTCTCTCTGTGATACTGACACTGATTCTCTCTCTCTGTGATACTCACACTGATTCTCTCTGTGATACTCACACTGGATTCTCTCTGTGATACTCACAGTTATTCTCTCTGTGATACTCACACTGATTCTCTCTGTGATACTCACACTGATTCTCTCTCTCTGTGATTCTCACACTGATTCTCTGTGATTCTCACACTGATTCTCTCTGTGATACTCACACTGATTCTCTCTGTGATACTCACACTGATTCTCTCTGTGATACTCACACTGATTCTCTCTGTGATACTCACACTGATTCTCTCTGTGATTCTCACACTGATTCTCTCTGTGTTTCTCACACTGATTCTCTGTGATTCTCACACTGATTCTCTGTGATACTCACACTGATTCTCTCTGTGATTCTCACTGATTCTCTCTGTGATTCTCACACTGATTCTCTCTGTGATTCTCACACTGATTCTCTGTGATTCTCACACTGATTCTCTCTGTGATTCTCAAACTGATTCTCTCTGATACTCACACTGATTCTCCCTGTGATTCTCAAACTGATTATCTCTGATACTCACACTGATTCTCTCTGTGATTCTCACACTGATTCTCCCTGTGATACTCACACTGATTCTCTCTATGATTCTCACTCTGATTCTCTCTGTGAAACACTGATTCTCTCTGTGATTCTCACACTGATTCTCTCTGTGAAACACTGATTCTCTCTGTGATACTCACACTGATTCTCTCTGTGATTCTCACTCTGATTCTCTCTGTGAAACACTGATTCTCTCAGTGATTCTCACACTGATTCTCTCTGTGAAACACTGATTCTCTCTGTGATACTCACACTGATTCTCTCTGTGATACTCACACTGATTCTCTCTGTGATACTCACACTGATTCTCTCTGTGATTCTCACCCTGATTCTCTCTGTGATACACTGATTCTCTCTGTGATACTCACACTGATTCTCCCTGTGATACTCACACTGATTCTCTCTGTGATTCTCACTCTGATTCTCTCTGTGATACTCACACTGATTCTCTCTGTGATACTCACACTGATTCTCTCTGTGAGACTCACACTGATTCTCTCTGATACTCACACTGATTCTCTCTGTGATACTCACACTGATTCTCTCTGTGATACTCACACTGATTCTCTCTGATACTCACACTGATTCTCTCTGTGATACTCACACTGATTCTCCCTGTGATACTCACACTGATTCTCTCTGTGATACTCACACTGATTCTCTCTGATACTCACACTGATTCTCTCTGTGATACTCACACTGATTCTCTCTGTGATTCTCACACTGATTCTCTCTCTGTGATACTCACACTGATTCTCTCTGTGATTCTCACACTGATTCTCTCTGTGATTCTCACACTGATTCTCTCTGTGATTCTCACACTGATTCTCTCTCTGTGATTCTCACACTGATTCTCTCTGTGATTCTCACACTGATTCTCTCTGTGATTCTCACACTGATTCTCTCTCTGTGATACTCACACTGATTCTCCCTGTGATACTCACACTGATTCTCTCTGTGATACTCACACTGATTCTCTCTGTGATACTCACACTGATTCTCCCTGTGATACTCACACTGATTCTCCCTGTGATACTCACACTGATTCTCTCTGTGATTCTCACACTGATTCTCTCTGTGATACTCACACTGATTCTCTCTGTGATACTCACACTGATTCTCTCTGTGATACTCACACTGATTCTCTCTGATACTCACACTGATTCTCTCTGTGATTCTCACACTGATTCTCTCTGTGATACTCACACTGATTCTCTCTGTGATACTCACACTTTCTCTCTGTGATTCTCATACTGATTCTGTGATACTCACACTGATTCTCTATGTGATTCTCACACTGATTCTCTCTGATACTCACACTGATTCTCTCTGTGATACTCACACTGATTCTCTCTGTGATACTCACACTGATTCTCTCTGTGATACTCACACTGATTCTCTCTGATACTCACACTGATTCTCTCTGTGATTCTCACACTGATTCTCTCTGTGATACTCACACTGATTCTCTCTGTGATACTCACACTGATTCTCTCTGTGATTCTCATACTGATTCTGTGATACTCACACTGATTCTCTATGTGATTCTCACACTGATTCTCTCTGATACTCACACTGATTCTCTCTGTGATACTCACACTGATTCTCTCTGTGATACTTACACTGATTCTCTCTGTGATACTCACACTGATTCTCTCTGATACTCACACTGATTCTCTCTGTGATACACTGATTCTCTCTGTGATACTCACACTGATTCTCTCTGTGATACTCACACTGATTCTCTGTGATACTCACACTGATTCTCTCTCTCTGTGATACACACACTGATTCTCTCTGTGATACTCACACTGATTCTCCCTGTGATACTCACACTGATTCTCTGTGATACTCACACTGATTCTCTCTGTGATACTCACACTGATTCTCTCTGTGATACTCACACTGATTCTCTCTCTCTGTGATACACACACTGATTCTCTCTGTGATACACACACTGATTCTCTCTCTCTGTGATACACACACTGATTCTCTCTGTGATACTCACACTGATTCTCTCTGTGATACTCACACTGATTCTCTGATACTCACACTGATTCTCTCTGTGATACTCACACTGATTCTCTCTGTGATTCTCACACTGATTCTCTGATACTCACACTGATTCTCTCTGTGAGACTCACACTGATTCTCTCTGTGATACTCACTGATTCTCTGTGATACTCACACTGATTCTCTCTGTGATACTCACACTGATTCTCTCTGCGATACTCACACTGATTCTCTCTGTGATTCTCACAATGATTCTCTCTGTGATACTCACACTGATTCTCTCTGTGATACTCACACTGATTCTCTCTGTGATACTCACACTGATTCTCTCTGTGATACTGACACTGATTCTCTCTCTCTGTGATACTCACACTGATTCTCTCTGTGATACTCACACTGATTCTCTCTGTGATACTCACACTTATTCTCTCTGTGATACTCACACTTATTCTCTCTGTGATACTCACACTGATTCTCTCTGTGATACTCACACTGATTCTCTCTCTCTCTGTGATAGTCACACTTATTCTCTCTCTCTGTGATTCTCACACTGATTCTCTCTCTCTGTCTGTGATACTCACACTGATTCTCTCTGTGATACTCACTGATTCTCTGTGAGACTCACACTGATTCTCTCTGTGATACTCACACTGATTCTCTCTGTGATACTCGCACTGATTCTCTCTGTGATACTCACACTGATTCTCTCTGTGATACTCACACTGATTCTCTCTGTGATACTCACACTGATTCTCTCTGTGATACTGACACTGATTCTCTCTCTCTGTGATACTCACACTGATTCTCTCTGTGATACTCACACTGATTCTCTCTGTGATACTCACACTGATTCTCTCTGTGATACTCACACTAATTCTCTCTGTGATACTCACACTGATTCTCTCTGTGATACTCACACTGATTCTCTCTGTGATACTCACACTGATTCTCTCTGTGATACTCACACTGATTCTCTCTGTGATACTCACACTGATTCTCTCTGTGATTCTCACAATGATTCTCTCTGTGATACTCACACTGATTGTCTGTGATTCTCACACTGATTCTCTCTGTGATTCTCACACTGATTCTCTCTGTGATTCTCACACTGATTCTCTATGATACTCACACTGATTCTCTCTGTGATACTCTCACTGATTCTCTCTGTGATACTGACACTGATTCACTCTGTGATACTCACACTGATTCTCTCTCTCTGTGATACTCACACTGATTCTCTCTGTGATACTCACACTGATTCTCTCTGTGATACTGACACTGATTCTCTCTCTCTGTGATGCTCACACTGATTCTCTCTGTGATACTCACACTGATTCTCTCTGTGATACTGACACTGATTCTCTCTCTCTGTGATACTCACACTGATTCTCTCTGTGATACTCAGACTGATTCTCTCTGTGATACTGACACTGATTCTCTCTCTCTGTGATACTCACACTGATTCTCTCTGTGATACTCACACTGATTCTCTCTGTGATACTCACAGTTATTCTCTCTGTGATACTCACACTGATTCTCTCTGTGATACTCACACTGATTCTCCCTGTGATACTCACACTGATTCTCTCTGTGATACTCACACTGATTCTCTCTGTGATACTCACACTGATTCTCTCTGTGATACTCACACTGATTCTCCCTGTGATACTCACACTGATTCTCCCTGTGATACTCACACTGATTCTCTCTGTGATTCTCACACTGATTCTCTCTGTGATACTCACACTGATTCTCTCTGTGATACTCACACTGATTCTCTCTGTGATACTCACACTGATTCTCTCTGTGATACTCACACTGATTCTCTCTGATACTCACACTGATTCTCTCTGTGATTCTCACACTGATTCTCTCTGTGATACTCACACTGATTCTCTCTGTGATACTCACACTTTCTCTCTGTGATTCTCATACTGATTCTGTGATACTCACACTGATTCTCTATGTGATTCTCACACTGATTCTCTCTGATACTCACACTGATTCTCTCTGTGATACTCACACTGATTCTCTCTGTGATTCTCACACTGATTCTCTCTGTGATACTCACACTGATTCTCTCTGTGATACTCACACTGATTCTCTCTGTGATTCCCATACTGATTCTGTGATACTCACACTGATTCTCTATGTGATTCTCACACTGATTCTCTCTGATACTCACACTGATTCTCTCTGTGATACTCACACTGATTCTCTCTGTGATACTTACACTGATTCTCTCTGTGATACTCACACTGATTCTCTCTGATACTCACACTGATTCTCTCTGTGATACACTGATTCTCTCTGTGATACTCACACTGATTCTCTCTGTGATACTCACACTGATTCTCTGTGATACTCACACTGATTCTCTCTCTCTGTGATACACACACTGATTCTCTCTGTGATACTCACACTGATTCTCCCTGTGATACTCACACTGATTCTCTGTGATACTCACACTGATTCTCTCTGTGATACTCACACTGATTCTCTCTGTGATACTCACACTGATTCTCTCTCTCTGTGATACACACACTGATTCTCTCTGTGATACACACACTGATTCTCTCTGTGATACTCACACTGATTCTCTGATACTCACACTGATTCTCTCTGTGATACTCACACTGATTCTCTCTGTGATTCTCACACTGATTCTCTGATACTCACACTCATTCTCTCTGTGAGACTCACACTGATTCTCTCTGTGATACTCACTGATTCTCTGTGATACTCACACTGATTCTCTCTGTGATACTCACACTGATTCTCTCTGCGATACTCACACTGATTCTCTCTGTGATTCTCACAATGATTCTCTCTGTGATACTCACACTGATTCTCTCTGTGATACTCACACTGATTCTCTCTGTGATACTCACACTGATTCTCTCTGTGATACTGACACTGATTCTCTTTCTCTGTGATACTCACACTGATTCTCTCTGTGATACTCACACTGATTCTCTCTGTGATACTCACACTTATTCTCTCTGTGATACTCACACTTATTCTCTCTGTGATACTCACACTGATTCTCTCTGTGATACTCACACTGATTCTCTCTCTCTCTGTGATAGTCACACTTATTCTCTCGCTCTGTGATTCTCACACTGATTCTCTCTCTCTCTCTGTGATACTCACACTGATTCTCTCTGTGATACTCACTGATTCTCTGTGAGACTCACACTGATTCTCTCTGTGATACTCACACTGATTCTCTCTGTGATACTCACACTGATTCTCTCTGTGATACTCACACTGATTCTCTCTGTGATACTCACACTGATTCTCTCTGTGATACTCACACTGATTCTCTCTGTGATACTCACACTGATTCTCTCTGTGACACTGACACTGATTCTCTCTCTCTGTGATACTCACACTGATTCTCTCTGTGATACTCACACTGATTCTCTCTGTGATACTCACACTGATTCTCTCTGTGATACTCACACTAATTCTCTCTGTGATACTCACACTGATTCTCTCTGTGATACTCACACTGATTCTCTCTGTGATACTCACACTGATTCTCTCTGTGATACTCACACTGATTCTCTCTGTGATACTCACACTGATTCTCTCTGTGATTCTCACAATGTTTCTCTCTGTGATACTCACACTGATTGTCTGTGATTCTCACACTGATTCTCTCTGTGATTCTCACACTGATTCTCTCTGTGATTCTCACACTGATTCTCTCTGTGATACTCACACTGATTCTCTCTGTGATACTCTCACTGATTCTCTCTGTGATACTGACACTGATTCTCTCTGTGATACTCACACTGATTCTCTCTCTCTGTGATACTCACACTGATTCTCTCTGTGATACTCACACTGATTCTCTCTGTGATACTGACACTGATTCTCTCTCTCTGTGATACTCACACTGATTCTCTCTGTGATACTCACACTGATTCTCTCTGTGATACTGACACTGATTCTCTCTCTCTGTGATACTCACACTGATTCTCTCTGTGATACTCAGACTGATTCTCTCTGTGATACTGACACTGATTCTCTCTCTCTGTGATGCTCACACTGATTCTCTCTGTGATACTCACACTGATTCTCTCTGTGATACTCACAGTTATTCTCTCTGTGATACTCACACTGATTCTCTCTGTGATACTCACACTGATTCTCTCTGTGATTCTCACACTGATTCTCTCTGTGATAGTCACACTGATTCTCTCTGTGATACTCACAGTTATTCTCTCTGTGATACTCACACTGATTCTCTCTGTGAGACTCACACTGATTCTCTCTGTGATTCTCATACTGATTCTGTGATACTCACACTGATTCTCTATGTGATTCTCACACTGATTCTCTCTGTGATACTCACACTGATTCTCTCTGTGATACTCACACTGATTCTCTCTGTGATACTCACACTGATTCTCTCTGTGATACTCACACTGATTCTCTCTGATACTCACACTGATTCTCTCTGTGATACACTGATTCTCTCTGTGATACTCACACTGATTCTCTCTGTGATACTCACACTGATTCTCTGTGATACTCACACTGATTCTCTCTCTCTGTGATACACACACTGATTCTCTCTGTGATACTCACACTGATTCTCTCCGTGATACTCACACTGATTCTCTCTGTGATACTCACACTGATTCTCTCTGTGATACTCACACTGATTCTCTCTGTGATACTGACACTGATTCTCTCTGTGATACTGACACTGATTCTCTCTCTCTGTGATACTCACACTGATTCTCTCTGTGATACTCACACTGATTCTCTCTGTGATACTCACACTGATTCTCTCTGTGATACTCACACTGATTCTCTCTGTGATACTCACACTGATTCTCTCTGATACTCACACTGATTCTCTCTGTGATACTCACACTGATTCTCTCTGTGATACTCACACTGATTCTCTCTGTGATACTCACACTGATTCTCTCTGTGATTCTCACAATGATTCTCTCTGTGATACTCACACTGATTCTCTCTCTCTGTGATACACACACTGATTCTCTCTGTGATACACACACTGATTCTCTCTGTGATACTCACACTGATTCTCTCTCTCTGTGATACACACACTGATTCTCTCTGTGATACTCACACTGATTCTCTCTGTGATACTCACACTGATTCTCTGATACTCACACTGATTCTCTCTGTGATACTCACACTGATTCTGTCTGTGATTCTCACACTGATTCTCTGATACTCACACTGATTCTCTCTGTGAGACTCACACTGATTCTCTCTGTGATACTCACTGATTCTCTGTGATACTCACACTGATTCTCTCTGTGATACTCACGCTGATTCTCTCTGCGATACTCACACTGATTCTCTCTGTGATTCTCACAATGATTTGTCTCTGTGATACTCACACTGATTCTCTCTGTGATACTCACACTGATTCTCTCTGTGATACTCACACTGATTCTCTCTGTGATACTGACACTGATTCTCTCTCTCTGTGATAGTCACACTGATTCTCTCTGTGATACTCACACTGATTCTCTCTGTGATACTCACACTTATTCTCTCTGTGATACTCACACTTATTCTCTCTGTGATACTCACACTGATTCTCTCTGTGATACTCACACTGATTCTCTCTCTCTCTGTGATACTCACACTTATTCTCTCTCTCTGTGATTCTCACACTGATTCTCTCTCTCTCTCTGTGATACTCACACTGATTCTCTCTGTGATACTCACACTGATTCTCTCTGTGATACTCACACTAATTCTCTCTGTGATACTCACACTGATTCTCTCTGTGATACTCACACTGATTCTCTCTGTGATACTCACACTGATTCTCTCTGTGATACTCACACTGATTCTCTCTGTGATACTCACACTGATTCTCTCTGTGATTCTCACAATGATTCTCTCTGTGATACTCACACTGATTGTCTGTGATTCTCACACTGATTCTCTCTGTGATTCTCACACTGATTCTCTCTGTGATTCTCACACTGGTTCTCTCTGTGATACTCACACTGATTCTCTCTGTGATACTCTCACTGATTCTCTCTGTGATACTGACACTGATTCTCTCTGTGATACTCACACTGATTCTCTCTCTGTGATACTCACACTGATTCTCTCTGTGATACTCACACTGATTCTCTCTGTGATACTGACACTGATTCTCTCTCTCTGTGATACTCACACTGATTCTCTCTGTAATACTCACACTGATTCTCTCTGTGATACTGACACTGATTCTCTCTCTCTGTGATACTCACACTGATTCTCTCTGTGATACTCAGACTGATTCTCTCTGTGATACTGACACTGATTCTCTCTCTCTGTGATACTCACACTGATTCTCTCTGTGATACTCACACTGATTCTCTCTGTGATACTCACAGTTATTCTCTCTGTGATACTCACACTGATTCTCTCTGTGATACTCACACTGATTCTCTCTGTGATTCTCACACTGATTCTCTCTGTGATACTCACACTGATTCTCTCTGTGATACTCACAGTTATTCTCTCTGTGATACTCACACTGATTCTCTCTGTGAGACTCACACTGATTCTCTCTGTGATTCTCATACTGATTCTGTGATACTCACACTGATTCTCTATGTGATTCTCACACTGATTCTCTCTGATACTCACACTGATTCTCTCTGTGATACTCACACTGATTCTCTCTGTGATACTCACACTGATTCTCTCTGTGATACTCACACTGATTCTCTCTGATACTCACACTGATTCTCTCTGTGATACTCACACTGATTCTCTCTGTGATACTCACACTGATTCTCTCTGTGATACTCACACTGATTCTCTGTGATACTCACACTGATTCTCTCTCTCTGTGATACACACACTGATTCTCTCTGTGATACTCACACTGATTCTCTCTGTGATACTCACACTGATTCTCTCTGTGATACTCACACTGATTCTCTCTGTGATACTCACACTGATTCTCTCTGTGATACTGACACTGATTCTCTCTCTCTGTGATACTCACACTGATTCTCTCTGTGATACTCACTCTGATTCTCTCTGTGATACTCACACTGATTCTCTCTGTGATACACTGATTCTCTCTGTGATACTCACACTAATTCTCTCTGTGATACTCACACTGATTCTCTCTGATACACTGATTTTCCATGTGATTCTCACACTGATTCTCTCTGTGATACTCACACTGATTCTCTCTGTGATACTCACACTGATTCTCTGTGATACTCACACTGATTCTCTCTCTCTGTGATACACACACTGATTCTCTCTGTGATACTCACACTGATTCTCTCTGTGATACTCACACTGATTCTCTCTGTGATACTCACACTGATTCTCTCTGTGATACTCTCACTGATTCTCTCTGTGATACTCACACTGATTCTCTCTGTGATACTCACACTGATTCTCTCTGTGATACTGACACTGATTCTCTCTCTCTGTGATACTCACACTGATTCTCTCTGTGATACTCACTCTGATTCTCTCTGTGATACTCACACTGATTCTCTCTGTGATTCTCACACTGATTCTCTCTGTGATTCTCACACTGATTCTCTCTGTGATACTCACACTGATTCTCTCTGTGATACTCTCACTGATTCTCTCTGTGATACTGACACTGATTCTCTCTGTGATACTCACACTGATTCTCTCTCTCTGTGATACTCACACTGATACTCTCTGTGATACTCACACTGATTCTCTCTGTGATACTGACACTGATTCTCTCTCTCTGTGATACTCACACTGATTCTCTCTGTGATACTCACACTGATTCTCTCTGTGATACTGACACTGATTCTCTCTCTCTGTGATACTCACACTGATTCTCTCTGTGATACTCAGACTGATTCTCTCTGTGATACTGACACTGATTCTCTCTCTCTGTGATACTCACACTGATTCTCTCTGTGATACTCACACTGATTCTCTCTGTGATACTCACAGTTATTCTCTCTGCGATACTCACACTGATTCTCTCTGTGAGACTCACACTGATTCTCTCTGTGATTCTCATACTGATTCTGTGATACTCACACTGATTCTCTATGTGATTCTCACACTGATTCTCTCTGATACTCACACTGATTCTCTCTGTGATACTCACACTGATTCTCTCTGTGATACTCACACTGATTCTCTCTGTGATACTCACACTGATTCTCTCTGATACTCACACTGATTTTCTCTGTGATACACTGATTCTCTCTGTGATACTCACACTGATTCTCTCTGTGATACTCACACTGATTCTCTGTGATACTCACACTGATTCTCTCTCTCTGTGATACACACACTGATTCTCTCTGTGATACTCACACTGATTCTCTCTGTGATACTCACACTGATTCTCTCTGATACTCACACTGATTCTCTCTGTGATACTCACACTGATTCTCTCTGTGATACTCACACTGATTCTCTCTGTGATACTCACACTGATTCTCTCTGTGATACTCACACTGATTCTCTCTGTGATACTCACACTGATTCTCTCTGTGATACTCACACTGATTCTCTCTGTGATACTCACACTGATTCTCTGTGATACTCACACTGATTCTCTCTGTGATACTCACACTGATTCTCTCTGTGATACTCACACTGATTCTCTCTCTCTGTGATACACACACTGATTCTCTCTGTGATACACACACTGATTCTCTCTGTGATACTCACACTGATTCTCTCTCTCTGTGATACACACACTGATTCTCTCTGTGATACACACACTGATTCTCTCTGTGATACTCACACTGATTCTCTCTCTCTGTGATACACACACTGATTCTCTCTGTGATACTCACACTGATTCTCTCTGTGATACTCACACTGATTCTCTGATACTCACTGATTCTCTCTGTGATACTCACACTGATTCTCTCTGTGATTCTCACACTGATTCTCTGATACTCACACTGATTCTCTCTGTGAGACTCACACTGATTCTCTCTGTGATACTCACTGATTCTCTGTGATACTCACACTGATTCTCTCTGTGATTCTCATACTGATTCTGTGATACTCACACTGATTCTCTATGTGATTCTCTCACTGATTCTCTCTGATACTCACACTGATTCTCTCTGTGATACTCACACTGATTCTCTCTGTGATACTCACACTGATTCTCTCTGTGATACTGACACTGATTCTCTCTGATACTCACACTGATTCTCTCTGTGATACTCACACTGATTCTCTCTGTGATACTCACACTTATTCTCTCTGTGATACTCACACTGATTCTCTCTGTGATACTCACACTGAATTCTCTCTCTCTCTGTGATACTCTCACTTATTCTCTCTCTCTGTGATTCTCACACTGATTCTCTCTGTGATACTCACACTGATTCTCTCTGTGATACTCACACTGATTCTCTCTCTCTCTGTGATACTCACACTTATTCTCTCTCTCTGTGATTCTCACACTGATTCTCTCTGATACTCACTGATTCTCTGTGAGACTCACACTGATTCTCTCTGTGATACTCACACTGATTCTCTCTGTGATACTCACACTGATTCTCTCTGTGATACTCACACTGATTCTCTCTGTGATACTCACACTGATTCTCTCTGTGATACTCACACTGATTCTCTCCGTGATACTGACACTGATTCTCTCTCTCTGTGATACTCACACTGATTCTCTCTGTGATACTCACACTGATTCTCTCTGTGATACTCACACTGATTCTCTCTGTGATACTCACACTGATTCTCTCTGTGATACTCACACTGATTCTCTCTGTGATACTCACACTAATTCTCTCTGTGATACTCACACTGATTCTCTCTGTGATACTCACACTGATTCTCTCTGTGATACTCACACTGATTCTCTCTGTGATACTCACACTGATTCTCTCTGTGATTCTCACAATGATTCTCTCTGTGATACTCACACTGATTCTCTCTGTGATACTCACACTGATTCTCTCTGTGATACTCACACTGATTGTCTGTGATTCTCACACTGATTCTCTCTGTGATTCTCACACTGATTCTCTCTGTGATTCTCACACTGATTCTCTCTGTGATACTCACACTGATTCTCTCTGTGATACTCTCACTGATTCTCTCTGTGATACTGACACTGATTCTCTCTGTGATACTCACACTGATTCTCTCTCTCTGTGATACTCACACTGATTCTCTCTGTGATACTCACACTGATTCTCTCTCTCTGTGATACTCACACTGATTCTCTCTGTGATACTCACACTGATTCTCTCTGTGATACTCACACTGATTCTCTCTCTCTGTGATACTCACACTGATTCTCTCTGTGATACTCACACTGATTCTCTCTGTGATACTGACACTGATTCTCTCTCTCTGTGATACTCACACTGATTCTCTCTGTGATACTCACACTGATTCTCTCTGTGATACTCACACTGATTCTCTCTGTGATACTCACAGTTATTCTCTCTGTGATACTCACACTGATTCTCTCTGTGATACTCACACTGATTCTCTCTGTGATTCTCACACTGATTCTCTCTGTGATACTCACACTGATTCTCTCTGTGATACTCACAGTTATTCTCTCTGTGATACTCACACTGATTCTCTCTGTGAGACTCACACTGATTCTCTCTGTGATACTCACACTGATTCCCTCTGTGATACTCACACTGATTCTCTCTGTGATACTCACACTGATTCTCTCTGTGATACTCACACTGATTCTCTCTGTGATACTCACACTGATTCTCTCTGTGATACTCACACTGATTCTCTCTCTCTCCTTTCCTCAGTGGTTTTAGCTGAGGTGATTAAGGCCTTCAGTTCCCCTGACAATGCCATGCGTTTGGAGGAGGCTCGGGACAACGCCTGCAACGACATGGGGAAGATGCTGCAGTTCGTGTTGCCCGTGGCAACCCAGATCCAGCAGGATGTTATCAAATCATACGGCTTCAGTAACGATGGTGAAGGTAAGTGTTATGCTGGATGTTAGAATCCAACTCGAGACCACACAGAAGAGAAGCAGGAGGCGGCCACCAGGCACCTACAACCTGTGCTGCCCTTCAATTATATCCTGTGCTAGCCTCAACTCCTCTCCGTCCCATTTCCCCATCGCCCTCTCTCTATTCCTCGATCTGTCAAATATTTATCCATCTCCACTTTAAATACTCCCAATAACCCAGCCTCCACCACTCTTTGGGGCAGAGAATTCCAGCGATTCACCACCTTCTGCACAAACAAATTTCCACACACCTCACTTTGAAATGACTGGCCCTTTATCTTGTCGCTGTGTCCCCTTGTTTGGGACTCTCCCACTAGTGAAACCATCTCAGCATCTACCCTGAATACAGCAGGATATAGATAGGCTGGAACATTGGGCAGAGAAATGGCAGATAGAATTTAATCCAGATAAATGCGAAGTGATGCATTTCGGTAGATCTAATGTAAGGGGGAGCTATACAATAAATGGCAGAACCATCAGGAGTATAGACACACAGAGGGACCTGGGTGTACAAGTCCACAGATCCTTAAAGGTGGCAGCACAGGTGGAGAGGGTGGTGAAGAAGGCATATGGCATGCTTGCCTTTATTGGACGGGGCATAGAATATAAAAGTTGGCATATGATGTTGCAGCTGTATAGAATGTTGGTTAGGCCACATTTGGAATACTGCATCCAGTTCTGGTCGCCAAACTACCAGAAGGACGTAGAGGCTTTGGAGAGAGTACAGAGAAGGTTTACCAGGATGTTGCCTGGTATGGAAGGGCTTAGTTATGAGGAGAGATTGGGTAAACTGGGGTTGTTCTCCCTGGAAAGACGGAGGATGAGGGGCGACCTAATAGAGGTGTCTAAAATTATGAAGGGCATAGATAGGGTGAACAGTGGGAAGCTTTTTCCCAGGTCGGAGGTGACGAACACAAGGGGTCACGGGTTCAAGGTGAGGGGGGTAAGGTTCAACACAGATGTCAGGGGGACGTATTTTACACAGAGGGTGGTGGGGGCCTGGAATGCGCTGCCAAGCAAGGTGATTGAGGCGGACACGCTGGGATCGTTTAAGACTTATTTAGATACTCACATGAACAGACTGGGAATAGAGGGATACAAAAGAATGGTCTAGTTGGGCACATGAGCGGCGCAGGCTTGGAGCGCCGAACGGCCTGTTCCTGTGCTGTATTGTTCTTTGTTCTGTCAAACTCCCTTAGGATGTTTGAATAAAGTCACCCCTCACTCTTCTAAACTCCAAACTAACCACATCCACACAGCCGATAGGACAACGCTCTCATCCCAGGAATTAGCCTGCTGATCTGCTTTGGACTGCCTCCAATGTTACTCTATCCTTTTTAAGGTAATGGGATCAATACTGTACACATTACTCCCAGTGAGGCCTCACCAACACACTGCACAATTTCAACAAAACATCCCTATTTTTAAACTCCAATATCTTCACAATAATGTTTGCCTTCTTAACCACTTGTTGGACCGGCCTGCGAGCTTTTTATAGAATCCCTACAGTGCAGAAGGAGGCCATTCGGCCCATTGAGGCTGCACCGACAACAATCCCACCCAGGCCCTCGCCCTGTAATCCCACACGTTTACCCTGCTAATCGCCCTACCTGACACATCTTAGGACACTAAGGGGCAATTTAGCACGGCCAATGCACCCTAACCAGCACATCTTTGGACTGTGGAAGGAAACCGGAGCACCTGGAGGAAACCCACGCAGACGCGGGGAGAACTTGCAGAATCCACACAGACAGCCCCGTCCCCCTCCACGCTGGACTTCCCCGCCCCTCTCCGCGCTGGGGCCCCGCCCCTCTCCGCGCTGGGGAACCCCCGCCCCTCTCCGTGCCGGGGAACCCCCGCCCCTCTCCGCGCCGGGGAACCCCCACCCCTCTCCGCGCCGGGGAACCCCCGCCCCTCTCCGTGCCGGGGAACCCCCACCCCTCTCCACGCTGGGGAACCCCTGCCCCTCTCCGCGCTGGGGAACCCCCGCCCCTCTCAGCGCCGGGGCACCCCCGCCCCTCTCCACGCTGGGGAACCCCTGCCCCTCTCCGCGCTGGGAAACCCCCGCCCCTCTCAGCGCCGGGGCACCCCCGCCCCTCTCCACTCTGGGGAACCCCCGCCCCTCTCCGTGCCGGGGAACCCCCACCCCTCTCCACGCTGGGGAACCCCTGCCCCTCTCCGCGCTGCGGAACCCCCGCCCCTCTCAGCGCCGGGGCACCCCCGCCCCTCTCCACGCTGGGGAACCCCTGCCCCTCTCCGCGCTGGGAAACCCCCGCCCCTCTCAGCGCCGGGGCACCCCCGCCCCTCTCCACGCTGGGGAACCCCCGCCCCTCTCCCCGCCGGGGAACCCCCGCCCCTCTCCACGCTGGTGAACCCCGGCCCTCCCCGTGCCGAGGGGGCCCCCCGCCCCTCTCCGCGCCGGGGCACCCCCGCCCCTCTCCGCGCCGGGGAACCCCCGCCCCTCTCCACGCTGGGGAACCCCGGCCCTCCCCGTGCTGACGGGGCCCCCCGCCCCTCTCCGCACCAGGGGACCTCCATGCCGGGGGACCCCCGCCCCTCTCCATGCCGGGGGGGCCCCGGCCCTCCCTGTGCCGAGGGGGCCCCCCGCCCCTCCCTGCGCTGGGTTGCCCCCTGGCCCGTCCCCGCGCCGGGCGAGACTGACAGTGTTAATTGCCCATCCCTGGTTGCCCCTTGAGAAGGTGGTGGTGAGCTGCCTCCTTGGAACGCAGAAGTCCCTGAGGTGTAGGTACATCCACAGTGCTGTTGGGGAGGGAGTTCCAGGATTTTGACACAGCGGCAGTGAAGGAACGGCCAGTATATTTCCAAGTCAAGATGGTGAGTGACTTGGAAGGGAACTTGCAGGTGTTGGTGTTCCCAGGTATCTGCTGCCCTTGTCCTTCTAGATGGAAGCGGTTGTGGGTTTGGAAGGTGCTGTCTAAGGATCTTTGGTGAATTGCTGCAGTGCATCTTGTAGATAGTACACACTGCTGCTACTGAGCGTCGGTGTGGAGGGAGTAAATGTTTGTGGATGTGGTGCCAATCAAGTGGGCTGCTTCGTCCTGGATGGTGTCGAGCTTCTTGAGTGTTGCTGGAGCTGCACCCATCCAGGCAAGAGGGGCGTATTGCATCACATTCCTGACTTGTGCCTTGTAGGTGGTGGATCGGCTCTGGGGGGGTCAGGAGATGACTTACTCGCCACAGTATTCCTAGCCTCTGATCTGCTCTTGTAGCCACGGTATTTATGTTCCCGGCTTGGGTCACTGTCTGAGCAGAGTTTGCACATTCTCCCCGTGTCTGCGTGGGTTTCCTCCGGGTGCTCCGGTTTCCTTCCCACACTCCAAAGATGTGCGCGTTGGTGGATTGGCCATGGTAAATTGCCCCTTGGTGTCCCGGGATGTGTAGGTTAGAGGGATTAGTGGAGTAAATATGTGGGGTTGAGGGCTTGGGTGGGATTGTTGTTGGTGCAGACTCAATGGGCCGAATGGCCTCCTCCTGCACTGTAGAGATTCTATATGGCTGGTCCAGTTCAGTTTCTGGTCAGTGGTAATCCCCAGGATGTTGATAGTGGCGGCTTCAGTGATGGCAATGCCATTGAATGTCAAAGGGGTGATGGTTTGGTCTTCTCTTGTTGTCATGGAGTTGTAAGACTCAATAACTGAGTCTCTCTCTGAGCAGTGACGTTTCTTCCCCTGTTTTTGTTTTTCTCTTTCAAAGGTGTGCTGAAATTTGCGAGAATCATCAAGACCTACGAAGGGCAAGACCCCGAGGTCGCAGCCATGTCAGCCAAGCTCAAGTCCATGTTTCTGCCCCCCATGACGGTTCCTCCCCACAGCGCAGGTCTCTCCGCGTCCTAACACCCCCACAGTGATGGAGGCTGGGTGGGGGGGGAGGAATGGTGCTGGATTTCTTGTTTGAGATTTCAACACAACGGTCATGCATTTAAAAGAAAATTCATTTCTCTCCAGTGCCACTGGGAGTGCAGTCACTTGTCTCTGATTCAGGCGCGTTCAAACTCATTCCTCCCAAAATCGGTGTTCTCATGGTCGGTTTTGGGACATCGCTGAACCTCCTGCCTCCCTCGCTGCCACAATCTGCCCGCGGCACTTTGGTTAGAAGCTCTGACTGGGGAAGTGATTGGCCGGGCATCTTGCCCAGTGGGTGAAGGGCATTGCCCACAGCACGCCATTCTGAGGCAAGGCAGCGTTCCCCGCATCGTATCGAAGCTGCCTTTGTGCTCCTCGGGTTGCATTGGGCAGCATCAGCTGAACGATATTTCTCCCCCCCACCCCACCCATTCTCCATGCTCAGAGTTGGGCCATCCGTAAGTCTACCCAGATAGGGTTTGGCTCTGCAGTCACCCATTGCAGCTTTTCCCTGCTGAGCTCCCTCCCAAAATCCAGGCCTGCTCTCCGGACGTCTGCTGGCACCCTTTGGATTGGCAGTAAGGGGAGTGGCTGTGTGAAGGGCCTTGGAATATTCCGGCACGGCGGCACAGTGGTTAGCATTGCTGCCTCACAACGCCAGGGACCCGGGTTCAATTCCGGGGTCACCATCTGTGTGGAGTTTGCACCTCCTCCCCATTTCTGCGTGGGTTTCCTCCGGGTGCTCCGGTTTCCTCCCACACTCCAAAGATGCGCAGGTTAGTTGGATTGGTCATGCTAAATTGCCCCTTAGTGTCCCAAAGATGTGCTGGTTAGGTGGATTGGCCAAGCTAAATTGTCCCTCAGTGTCCCAAGATGAGTGGGTGAAAGGGATTGGTGGGCTAAATACATGGTGTTACGGGAAAGGGCCTGGGGGGATCCTGTGTCGGAGAGTTGGTGTAGACTCGATGGGCCGAATGTCGTCCTCCTTGCACTGTAGGGATTCTGTGATAACTCACCTCCCCAGCTGCTCCAACCCCTCCAGTTTCCATTCAGCAGACACTCATTGCCAGATTGGATACAGACTCACCGCCAGTACCGTGTCATGGGAAGGAGCGGTGTGCGGTGTGGTTGAACTGCCTGTTTACAGCGTTTGTGTTTTTATTTTCATTTAGCATTTCGTAGAACTTGTAAAATAGCGGAAAAGAGAACCCACAGTGGCTCTCGTTGGGGGAGGAGGGGGTGGTGGCATGTCTCTCCTCTGCATGTTTGAATATGGGTTTCCTCTTCATCTCAACCATCGACCACGAACAGACATCCTGTCTCCCACCCTCTGCTACCAAACTGAGAAGCTAACTGTGGCAGTGAGGCTGGCTGAAGGAAGGAAAACCCTACCCTCGCTCCAGCCAGTAAAATCGGAGGCGATTGCCTCTTTAACCGAGAGGTGTGTCTGGCAAGGGACAGCAGCTGCCTGGGTCAAACTGGGGAAGGGCTACATTTCTGTACTGCCTGTCACAGCCTCAGGCAGCTCCCCCCGGGCGCTTTGCAACCAATGAAGGTTTTACACTGAAGTGTGGACACTATTTGTGAGGCAGCATAGAATAGAATCGTAGAATCCAGGGCACAGAGACGGGCCCTTCGGCCCAAACCGCTCCATGCCGACCGGTTTGGGCTGCTCGGTGGGGGGGGGGGGGGTGGAGCGGGCTTAGGTTCAGTGTCTCCGTCTGAAAGGCAGTGCGTCTGAAAGTGCGGCACTCCCTCAGCGAGTAGGAGTGTCACCCTGGACTTTGAGCCTCTGATTGGGTCTCAAACGCACAGCCATCTGACTGGGAGTTAATGAAGGGCGAATGATCGCCGGGGAGTGGGGGAGCTGACACTCCAACATCATTACATTGCAGGAAACAAGGGAGTGAAGTCTTTCAAGCCATTACTGCAATCTGGTGAGATCATGTCTGATTGGTGTTCAGGAGACGGGGAGATCTTCCAGCCACGTTAAGAAAATGGGGCTCCTCGTGTTAACTCGATGTAGCCGGCGGGCAGGATGGAAGAGGAGGCTGCTTCTCGCAAAGGCGTGCATGACATGCCTTGCCTTGATTGTGTGCCCCTGGGATGGATGGTGCTTCTCTGCAGCTTCTCTCTTCCATCCCCTGAACATGCAGCGCCCCCACCCGCTGCATTCTCCTTCTAAATGTAAAAATGTGTTTTTCAATACATTATCATGTGCTTGACAATTTCATATCATGTACAATAAAATGGGATAAGTGTGCTCAAGACCGGGTTTTGGAAATTGCATCATTCCTCTCTGTGTCCTCCCCTCAATTAAAAAATCCTTCAGAAGATAAATGAATCATTCAGATGCTAACAAGGTCCAGTAAGAAGTCTCACAACACCAGGTTAAAGTCCAACAGGTTTGTTTGGAATCAGAAGCTTTCGGAGCGCCGCTCCTTCATCAGGTGAGCAGAGAGGTGGGCTCACAAACACGGCATTTATAGGGACCCGGGTTTGATTCCCGGCTCAGGTCACTATCTGTGTGCACGTTTGCACGTTTTCCCCGTGTCTGTGTGGATTTCCTCCGGGTGCTCCAGTTTCCTCACGCAATTGGAAAGACATGCTGGTTAGGTGCATCGGCCATGCTAAATTCTCCCTCAATGTACCCGAACAGGCGCTGGAGTGTGGCAACTGGGGGGTTTTCACAGTAACTTCATTGCAGTGTTAATGTAAGCCTACTTGTGACACTAATAAATAAACTTTAAAAACTTCAGTGATTTCCATCTGGGGGGGAGGTGGGGTGGTAAATATTGGCCAGGATAGAAATGGAGGGGACTGCCCTGTACTGCTCGTACCACAATGCCCACCCCAAGGAGAAAGACAGAGTTCAACACAGCACGGTGGCACAGTGGGTTAGTGCTGCTTCCTCACAGCGCCAGGGACCCAGGTTCGATTCCCAGTTTGGGTCACTGTCTATATGGAGTCTGCACATTCTCCCCGTGTCTGCGCGGGTTTCCTCCGCATGCTCCGGTTTCCTCGCACAGTCCAAAAGACGTGCGGGTTATGTGGATTGGCCATGCTAAATTGACCCTAGTGTCGGGGATTAGGAGGGAAAATATGTGGGGCTATGGGGATAGGGCCTGGTTGGGATTGTGCTCGGTACAGACTCGATGGGCCGAGTGGCTTCCTTCTCGGGATTCTAAACACTGCATCCGAAAGACGACTTCACCAACAGTGGAGCACTCCCCACAGCACAACACAGCAGCTCTGACAAAGGGTCATCCAGACTCGAAATGTTGGCTTTGTTTTCTTCCCTCCCCAGATGCTGTCAGACCTGCTGTGATTTTCCAGCGTTTCTTTTGTTTTTCAGATTCCCACAGTATTTTTGCCTTTATCTTAGCTGGAATGTCAGGCTGGCTTTGGAAGAGAAACATCTCAGGAGTGGGGTGGGGGGGAGTGGGGCTGGTTCTGAACCCACAACCTTGTGATTCAGAGCAGAAGTGCGATGCACCGAGTCACAGCTGCCAATGAGTAAGAGTGGAGAATGTTCTGGAACGTTGCATTCACAGAACGTGTGTCATCGTCAGTTGATTGCCAAGTAGAGGCCAGGCACCAGCAGTTTCTGGAACTGCAGTTTTTGTATATAAAAAAACAACCAACTCTGTGTGTGTGTGTGTAGTTTTACTGAAACCTCACCAAGCGCTCTGGGTTAGATATGTTTCTCCTTTACCCTCCCTCCACCCCGCCCAGTTGCTGTCTTTCCATGGACAGCGAGAGGAATGATACAAACTGGGAATGCTGGAAACACTCAGCAGGCCAGGATTTGCGGAGGATGAGACAGAGTTCCAGCTCCAACCAAGACACCTCATCAGAACTGGAATGTGATCTAAAAGCAGAGTAGTGCGGATGCTGGAAATCTGAAACAGAAAACCCTGGCAAAGCTCAGCAGATCTGGCAGCATCTGCAGAGAGAGCGAAGCAGTAGGCTAAATTTTCCTTCAGTGGTGACAAGCCCCTCCACCTTCAGAACTGGTTCCCTGCCAGTCTGGCTAACAAACAACCCGTTTTCAAGTTTGCTGCTGACACCACCGTAGTGGGTCGGATCTCAAACAATCATGAGACAGAGTACAGGAAGAGGATAGAGAATCTGGTGCGGCAGCAATAATCTCTCACAGTGGCACAGTGGTTGGCACTGTCACAGCGCCAGGGACCCAGGTTCAATTCCTGGCTTGGGTCACTATGCGGAGTTTGCACGTTCTCCCCCGTGTCTACGTGGGTTTCCTCCAGGTGCTCCGGTTTCCTCCCACATTCCAAAGATGTGTGGGTTAGTTGATTGGCCATGCTAAATTGCCCCTTAGTGTCAGGGGGATTAGCTAAGGTAAATACATAGGGTTATACCTGAGTGGGATTGTGGTCAGTGTAAACTCGATGGGCCGAATGGCCTCCTGCACTATAGGATTCTATGATTCTCAATGTCAGTAAAACAAAGAGATTGTCATTGACTTCAGGAAGTTTGGGAGAAGACATGCCCCTGCCTACATCAATGGGGACCAGGTGGAAATGGTCGAGAGCTTCAAGTTTTTAGGTGTCCATATCATTAACAATCTGTCCTGGTCCCCCCATGCCGACACTATAGTTAAGAAAGCCCACCAACGCTTCTACTTTCTCAGAAGACTAAGGAAATTTGGCATATCACCAACTTTTACAGATGCACCATAGAAAGCATTCTTTCTGGTTGTATCACAGCTTGGTATGGCTCCTGCTCTGCCCAAGACTGCAAGAAACTACAAAGGGTCATCAACGAAGCCCAGTCCATCACTCAAACAAGCCTCCCATCCATTGACTCTGTTTACACTCACCATTGCCTTGGAAAAGCAGCCAGCATAATTCAGGACCCCGGACATTCTTCCACCTTCTTCCGTCGGGAAAAAGATACTAAATTCTGAGGTCATTACCAACCAACTCAAGAACAGCTACTAATAAAGTTTTAAAACAAGTAACTCAGAGAGCACGGTTGAAGAGGTGTTTTGGAAGTGTAAGATCTGTGCTGGAGGGTACAGTGTAACTGCAAACCACAACATCAGCAGGGCAGGGGTGAGGTGGGGTTAGAATTTGGTAAGTCGCACTGGGTGAGGAGGTTAGAAGCGCAGTCTAGACATTCAGGTCTTAACTTGGAACCTTAAACATAGTGAGGCAGTTAACAGGGTGAAATCAGGCTAGCAATGAGTAGTTCAGCAGTTAACAGTCAGCTGTGAGTGACGGTCTAAGTTGCCTGGAGGCCATTTAACACGGTTAGGAGTTGCAGTGGGACTGATCACACATCGAAGTACAAGTGCAGCAGGCGGTAAAGAAGGCAAATGGTATGTTGGCCTTCATAGCGACAGGATTTGAGTATAGGAATAGAGTTGTTTTGCTGCAATTGTACAGGGCGTTGGTGAGGCCACACCTGGAGTATTGTGTGCAATTTTGGTGTCCTTTTCGAGTAGAATAATAGAAACCCTACAGTGCAGAAGGAGGCCATTCGGCCC